>NC_056726.1:550363256-550468832 GCF_019279795.1 Protopterus annectens | reverse complement strand
TGCCAAGTCTGTTTTCATTGTAAGACTATTGCTTTGTTTAGGTTTAGTAAATGTCTAAGTGTTTCGGCTATAATATTTGAAATAAAAGTTGTAAATTAAATCCAACTGCCTGTAATCATTGTAGAACTAAAGCATAAAACAGTATGCACACAGAGATTTGAACATTGTCTACGGCAAATGGGGAGAAATAGCCAAGTAATGGGACACTGGAATGGCTGTGTGGGCGGGGCTTGGGGTGGGTGGACTTGGGCGGGGCTGTGTTGGCAGGGGGTGGGGAGAGCCATGTGGGAGGGGCTCTGAGTTTGCACCCCCCTGCAAAAAATCCTGCGGGCTCCCTTGACCATGGGTTATGAGGTAGAACATTCCAATAAAGCACACGGTGAGCCGAACTATGTTTTTATTTTAATAAGATCTAAATATGTTTAAACCGTCTGTCAAAACTTCTCAAAGGAGATATAGTAACATGTTAATGAGCAGTGATTTGCCTTTTTTGGCACATATTAAATGCAAACAGAACAACAAGGAAAAAAAAAACAGAAAAAAACACTCATTGACAAAAACATGAAAAAGACCCTGGAAATCAAAGACTTTACTGAGTACAATTCTTACAACCTCCTTTGTCAGATGACCATCAGAGATATGCAAATTATGCATTAAGGGCATACAAATGTTTCAGCTACATGGCTTCTAAATACACCCTGACTTTTTATTTTTCACAACACACACATGTTGCATCATGTCTACAGCTAGTGGGGTTTGGCTTTACTGCCTGGAGTACATCAATAAACATTTAGAAAAAAATAAAAGTCAGGAACATTCAGAAGCTATGCAGATGAACTACTTTTATGTCCTTAAGTGGCAATTTGCATATTTATCATAAAAACTTCAGTTATCCTTAAAATAAAAATACATATTTCCCATGATCCTCTGTCATAGAAGATTTATGGTATTATACACAGTGAAGTCTCTGTTTTTCCAGGGTCTTCTTGATGTTTTTTGATTTAACAAAAATTAAAGTGCTAAACTGTTATTGCAGTATGGTGATTCCTTAGTTGGAGTATGTTTGCATAATAACAAAGGTGGCTGCTAATACATAGAGACAATATTTCTGGACATCTTTTTAAAAGAGGACAAAAATGAAAAAATAAGTACTAGTTTAAACACACTATTAGTTGTTAAGGTTGAATCCATTTAAGGCTTTGCATTTCTTCTGTTTTTCTCTATTTATTTATTTATTTATTTATTTATGTTTTGTTGATCAAGAGAGTCAAACTAGGTCTAAGACCTCTTTTCAAGAAAGAGACCAGAAGTGGTATTCATACTCAGTAACTGCCATTTGACCACAGTACCAAAACAATTCCCCTTATCTCTTTAATAAATGTTATGGTATATTTTGTGTCCATCTAAGCTACCACCAATTCAGGTAGATGGGGCCTTGGTTTTTATAGCTCATCTGAAGAGATGGTGCACTCAGGAATGCAACTATGCCTTATACTACATTTTGGAGTCAGTAGTGGAAAATTTAATCCAAGCACCAAATATGGGTGTAAGTCCTTAGAGGCTTTTTATGCATCAAAGGTGAGCATGTTACCTACTGAGTTACTAAAACTCACAAACTAAGATACTGTCCAGTGCTTGCTTTTATTCTTTAAGGTCTCACATCTTTGTTTGCTGTCTTTGTTAGCTTCTTTTTATGACATTCCATAGGTAATGAAGTAATTTAGGTTCTTGTTCAAGTTTGAAGTTGTAAAACCTCAATAAAGAGGTCATTTTAGTAGTACATGCCACCATATATTAGTTATAAACCACTTGACTTGAAGCCTGACAAAGACACATATTTATTTAAAACCAAAATCTCAGGAGTTGCCTGAATTGTAATTAAGTTTCAGTGGCCATTTAGCATTTGGAAGAAAATGGGAAAAATATCTTCTAACAACATAACCTGAACATTTTTTTTTCACAATAAACTTAAATGTTATGAGCAACCATTTTCTACAGGGAAGTTTAGAAATGAAGCAAGTAAATCACATAGAAACCATTGTACAAACTACTAGGGTATTGGGAGATGGCATAATGGTTAAGGTGGTTACCTCACAGGCAAGATGTACAGGGTTGGATTCTCACACAGGGAAATTAACTATACTTAAAATGGCCCATAAAGGTAGCTATCCTATTACTTACTATGAACTATGATGCAAGTTCTAAATTACCTAATATTTTCTAGCATAGCACAGTCTAAAAACCACAACAGATAAACCAAGTTTCCAACTGCTTGAGTTTATGGTGGCTATAAAAGATCCACAGAACCTATAGAAAAGAGGGTTTTATTACACTTTCATCTATTTACACATCATATTTTAGGAAAAAAAACTTTTAAGTTTTCAAATTATACATTAAAAACAAAACAAAACATTCCAGAGAAAATAAAACATTAGTCAAACATATCACACTCACATTTTCCAGTCCATACCTTATTCTACTTCTTAGTTTTATTCATAAGGATGCTATGATCTCATATATGTTTATACAAAAATGCTTTGCATCTCATATTCAAAATATGCCAATCTATACTAATCAATAACCTGTCCAATACAGCTTCTTCTCCCCTCTCATATTCTTATAAAATCCATACACCACCATTTTCATATCAATTTCCTTAAAGATTTCTTTATGAAATTCCTTATAACTTAAATTCCAGATTTCCTTAATTCTCACACATTCAAGAAATAAATGTTCCATTGTTTCCTCTATGTTAGATACTCTACATAACCTAGCTTCTTTTTGTTTACATTTCATTCTCCTTTAACTGGCAATTTTTCTATCTTCCTCCTTCTAATAAGTTTTTAATCCCATCTTCCTTACCCTCCCATACTTTGACATAATGCAGTTTTTCCATAATTCTTTCATACCACCTCTTTCTATCAGTTTTTACGTTTCACTACAAATCCCATCTTTTGAAAACTGCATAATATTCTCTCATTAACATTTTCAAATGTTTTCCTTTTTCAACTCAATTCCCACATTTCTTTATACTTCTCTTACATATGTTTTCCTACACAGTCCTTTGATTGATTGATTTTAGTGAAAATCCAACTTATATACAATAATGCCAATAAAACTATAGGGTTCTTTAATGATACTCTGCCTTCCTTATAGCCACAATATAATAATCCCCCCTTTTAATCAGCTTAATCCTAGAACCCCAAATAATCCTTAAAAAAAATTCCAAAAACTCGTTCTCCAAATCTTTAGGAAACAAATACCTCCTAAATAACCAGCTTTACCTAAACAAACCAAATGAATTAAATTAAACATTTTAAAATATGACAAATCAAAAGTCTTCCATATACTAATAACACTTTCTAATACCAA
This sequence comes from Protopterus annectens, assembly GCF_019279795.1. Lineage (NCBI taxonomy): Eukaryota > Metazoa > Chordata > Ceratodontiformes > Protopteridae > Protopterus > Protopterus annectens. The sequence continues at coordinate 550,465,460 of NC_056726.1, read as the reverse complement.
ATACTGTCATTGCTTCTATATTACTTCCTGACTTCCATATGCAATCCCTAAGAAATTAAAACAACTCTTACAGAAATTTATCCCAGCAACTTTTACCATTTCCTCAAAACCCTTACATTTTTTCTCATTTCAGTACCAACCTATGAACCTATGAACCTATTAACCATTCAAAGTAAGTGCTACTTTCTTCAAAAAATACTCAATCTCTATATTATCTTTTTTGTCCACGTTTTTTTTTTGCAACAACTATCACTTCATCTGCATATGACATATGAAAATGAATCTCTACATATGAATACATCTTAAAAACACCTTTCTTTATCCTAACATAAACATTACTCAAAACAGTATTAATCATAGGTCAAACAAAATGTCACTTAATGGACAAGCCTGTTTTACCTCTCCTCATATTTTTAATCACCTTACTAAATCAACCATTCACTTCAACTTTCACTGAATAACACTTATATAAAGATGCAATCAAATTAATTATTTTCTCCCTACCTGATATCATTTTATTATTTCAAACATTTTGCCATGACCTATAGTATCATATGCTTTTTTTTACATTGCACACAATTATCATTTTCTTTCCCTCTACCTGCTATTCCTCATACACACACACACACACACACACACACACACACACACACACACACACATATATATATATATATATATATATATATATATATATATATATATATATATTGCTACAGAATCCTGAAAGCCCAAAATCCTGAAGACCAAAATCCTGGGACCAAAATCTTGAAAGTTCAAAATACTGAAAGTTCAAAATACTGAAAACACACAGGATAGCAACACTTACTATACTCCAGCAAAAGTACATACAGAAACATATTACCCTTCAGCTATATGCAGCCCCCCATGCCCTGCTACTTAAATATATCAACTCTGAGACTGCACTTAGTGGCTGCGCCCCCCCCATACCCCCTGCTACTTTCTGAGATTGCACTTAGTGTGGGGATATATATATATATATATATATATATATATATATATATATATATATATATATATATATGTCCAATAATCTCATTAATCATCTTACTTGTCCTTGGAATTATTCTCATAAATATTTTATAATTGGCATTAACATCAAAGACCTACATTTTCTAAGTTTCTCTTTCTTTCCAGTCTTATAAATAAACTTCATAATTCCTTCACAAATAATTGCATCCCTCATACCATATTTAACCACCACACATTTAAAACTGCAAGAAAAAAAATTCCTTTGTTCCTCCATTTTGATATAAAATTCATAAGCTGTTCCATGAGGTCCATGAGCACTCATTCTTTTTATACTGTCCAAAGTCTCACTAAAATTACCAAGCCTTATTTTTTTCAATTAATATTCTTCTCTTCTCTAGTGCAACATTCCAAACTAACTTTTCTTTCATCTCCCATTTACTATACATATGCATATACTTTTCTATCACACTCATAATATCATCCATATTATGCATTGCATCGTGACTGCCATTTTAACTGATTCAGATTTATCCATCATGCTTCACTTTTCCCCCAAAAATGGGAAAACATCTTCAACTTTACCTAGTAATGTATATTTCTGCTTAGTAATCATAGGTCCATAGGTTCATAGGCTGGTACTAGGCTATCGGCTCTAGGGCCTATACAAGCCTAGCCATAACAATTCCCTGGATATTTCTTCCCACAATATTTACTTCCCTGGACCCCTGTCTGGCAGGGCAACTGACATGATCCCTGGGATGAATTTCCTATCTCTCATCCAATCATCAAGGTTCCTTTTGAAGAGGTCCAAGGAGGCACTCTGCTTGACATGTATGGGCAGTCTATTCCAGAGTATGGGGAGTCTCTGGGTCAGGAACCTATCCCTCCAGAATGTTTTGTTCATTGCGATGACAAGGTTTAAATCCCTGGAGCGTGTGGCTCTGAGGGATTGGGATTTCTTTAAGTGGAGCATGTCCAACAGCGCAGGGTTTGACATGGCCTTGTATGTTAAACAGAGATAACCTCTGAGTAGACAATATGCCACAGAGTACAGCTGGAATTTTTTTAGTCAGTCAGCATATGACATCTGCTTTAGGCCTGTGATACTTTTAGTGAGGTATTTCTGCAGCCTTTCCAGCTGTTGCATATGTCTTGTAAGGTACATAGCAAATGGAGCATTATACTCTTTAATGGGTCTAATGAGGGATGAGTACAGTGGGACAATGACCTCCTTTTTTCTGGATGAAAAGCTCTTAGTGATGAGGTGTGCCACATAGAAGGATTTCCTGACTGTTGTGGTTATATGGTTATCGAAAGTGAGACCACTGTCCACCTGTGTCCCTAAGTCTCTCATCACACTTTTGATGTTTAGTGTACTGCCTCCTATTTGGTAATTCATTGGTACATGTTTTTTTTTCCAAAGGGGATAACTATACATTTCTTGGCATTAAGCTTGAGCCCATGGCTCTGGCACCAGGCATCTGTTTCTGTAAGGCCCTTTTGTAGAATAGCCACATCATTTGGGGATTCAGTAATGGCTCTCAGTTTGCAGTCATCTGCGAACTTTGTCAGCCAGAGTCCCTTAGTGTTGGCCTGTACTTCAGAGAAGAAGATGCCAAACAAGTGTGGTCCCAGGACTGAACCCTGAGGTACTCCACTTATCACTTGTCTGGAGCTGGATTTGGAGTTGGCTACTTTTACAGTCTGGGTTCTGTCAGTAAGCCATTTGGCAACCCATCGAGTGACATAGGGAGTTATGCCCAGCTTAGTAAGTTTATCTATGATTCCAGCGCCAATCTTCCTCTCTTTCTCCAAGTACAATTCATCTTCTCCATCCCTTCCACTCTCATCACCTTCTAACAAACTTGTATAATACTCATCAACTGTCTATAGATATATTTTTTATTTTCAAACCATTTTTATGCAACTGTATACTCCAGCCTACTTTTCTGCTTAAAAATGACTGACCATTTAGTCACATTCCTGTACAAAGGAAGCATGGTCAAATGATCTTACCATAATCTTTTCATCTTCTCCTTAAACCAATTTTCCTTATCACCTATTCACCAACCTTTTATTCCATTTCCCTGTTTTAAATAACTTTCTGCATTTGAAAATTCAGATATAATAGTACAATGAATGATCTGAAAAGGAAACCTCAACATTACTTCATATAGACCTTCTGAAGACAAAACATAATCTATCACAATCAGAATATTACCTCTCCTGTATGTATACCATCTTCCTTTTCTTAAACCTAAAGAAATAATTTCATCATTTCTACACTACTGGATATCTTTTTTAATTTTCTCTCCCTCCTTTTCAGATTACATTTAAAATCTTCTGCCACAATAATGTCCACATTAGGCATCAAAAACTTCATTACTTAACCAAAAAGAACTTGTTCTTCACTAAGCACCATAGATGCCTACAGCACCACAACTCTCCATGAGTTGTCTCCCTTCCCCAAATCACATATTACATACCTCCCAAGTTTCACAACAATCACACTTACCATTACCAAAACCTTTTCCTTTAGCATAAAAGCTATTCCAGACCAATTATTCCCTCTAAAACCACAAATTATTTATCTGCCTTTTTCAGCCTGCTTTGTTGTTTAATATTTAATATTCTAACACCTACTAAACAGGATATGTCACCTTTACACATATGTAATAATATTTAACATATGTTTTCCACTAATCATATTATATACATTTAAAGGCATGATTCTAACATTACCCTTTGCCTTTTTAACATTTTTTTTCCTGCAGCAGCTTTGTTTACCTTTTTCATAGCCTCTTTCCCATGGTATCTCTTGCTGCATCCTGCTTCTCTCCATCCCTTTCTTCCATTTTTCCATAACATTACATCTAGTTTCCTTAAACAAAAACATTTCATTCCTTTCTTCATCTCTATCCCTTTTACCCACATTCAACTCTTCTTCAGGTGCTACAGCTATTTTGCCTTCTTTTTCACATTCAAGTTCATGTACATTTTCCTCCTGAGGTTCAGCTTCTCTTTCTCAGACAATTTGTAGAAAAAAACAAATGTGATCTTTACCCACAAATTTTCTACAAAAAAAACTCAAAATTCTTAATAGAATGCTCAAACTCCCCACTTTGAAAACCACATCTTTTGGGACTCTCACATATTATATTATCCCCTTTCTCACAATGAAAACTAGTTTTAGGTTGACCCCAATATCTTAACAAGTTGTTTCCCCATTAATAATAATATAACTCAGTAAGTGCATAATTTAACCATTCTTACTTTCCAGAAAGACCAAAATATTCCAAGCACCATTCCATAACTTTTTTTTTCATTAAATTATTTCTTAATATCAGAATTCACTATTTCAAAACAACACCCACATCAACACATACAGCCACATATCATGGAGCCTCCACTTCTAAGCCCATAAGGCAAGCCACCACACAATCCAACATTCTGGTCATTGGAGACTCTGTTGTGAGACACATTGATGTCCCTCTCAGCAAGCTCAGTAAGGAGAAAGTCACTATCAGTCTCTTATCAGGGGCCAGGATCAGCAGCATTACACACACACTCGGGTCTTTGGACCACAATTACCAGAATAGAATAGCATTTTTGATTTTTGATCTTCTGACTAGCCACATGATTAGTGAACCTATTTTTAAATACTTTAGGGTGGAACACCCAGTGATACCTATTGTATATGGACTGCCCAAAATCCATAAAAGTGAAACAAATCCTCCCATGCATCCAAAAGTATCAAGTAGAGGTTGGGCAACTGAGCCACTGCCCATTTATGTAGAAAAAACATCTACACCCGATTCTTGAACAATGTGAGACTGTGTTAATGGACACTAAGAGTTTTCTGAGAGAACTGAGTGACCGACTTGAATCTATTGATACTAAATGTTATTTTGCAACCTTAGACGTAGAATCACTTTTTACCAGGATCCCTAATTCCTGGGGCATTGAGAAAATTACAGATTTATTGTTAAGTAAGGGTATGAGCTATGACAGAGTTAGATTGTTGTGCCCTACTTGAGATTATACTTGAGAATAATGTGTTTATTTTCCATCAGAAACATTATTTACAGAAGACTGGCATGGCAATGGGCACAGCCTGTGCCAATAGTTAAACCAATCTATTGCTAGTTCAATGGGAGACAGAGTATATTCTCTCTAACAATGTTGTTTGTACCTCAATAGTTTGGTATAAACGTTTTGTTGATGACATTTTTTTGTTGTGGAATGACACCAAGGAACGTTTGCATGAGTTCTTGAGGTATATAAATACTTTGAATACCTTTCTTAGGTTTACACATAATTATTCTCTGACTAATATTGAGTTGTTAGATGTAAGAGTGGCTAGAGATGACATCTGTTTGGTTTCAACAACGTTATATAGGAAACCAATAAGGAAGAACAATCTCCTACACAACAAGAGCATGCACCTGAAACACACTAAGCGGAATGTGTTAAAAGGGAAGATTTACCATATTATGCATCTATACAACCACGATGAACAATTGAGAGCGACTTTGTGCACGTTGAAACAAGAATTTATAGATAGAGGTTATAAAGAGCATGACATTGATTTTGAGATCAGAAAAGCATGGAAACATAGGCAAAATAGGTGTGCACCTTACTACATCAAGAGAGACATTGAGCCTCAACCAGATAATGGCGGAACACTAGTTCCCCTTGAGCACCATTTGAGGGATGACATAGTTAGAATGCCTCTTACTTTCTCCAACAATACTCAAGTGGTTTGTGATGTCATCAAGAATAATTGGGATATTTTATCCACCATAAGTGAATTAGACAGATTGATAGGTAATACACCTCAATTTTCCTTTCGAAATAATAAATCTTTGAAAAGACACCTATGTTACAAGACTAATGACACCCAGGGAACTACTACATCTGATAGACTAGGGACATATAGTTGCAGGAGGTGCACAGCCTATACCTATATTCACAGAGGCACAGTCTTTGTACACCCCACGTTAGGTTTTCACATTAGTTGTAACTTCTATGCTCATTGTATAATGAAGAATGTTGTTTATTTTTGTTATTGCGCAGAATGTTACTCTTTCTACCTAGGCAAAACTAATTGCTTACTTAAGGAAAGGGTCCTAGAACATCTCAGAGATATAGACAATTGTAAAGAGAGCAATGCCCTAGCCATGCATGTTAAAAATGAAGGTGTTAGTCATACGTTTAAGTTTCTAGCTTTGGAGATTGTTAAGATGAGTATGAGGGGAGGTGATACTAGAAATAGAGCTGAGAAGGCTGAGCAGAGGTGGATACTGCTGCTTAATGCTGACAGACCTCCTGGTTTGAATAGCAGGATGTCGCTTAAACCTGCCCTCAAATCAAGGAGTTTGAAACATTGAATTTAAAATATTTTATATATATATATATATATATATATATATATATATATATAATAAGTATAATGCATGTGCGTCTTTTTGATTGTGTAGGTTGGTCATATATGTGTGTGTATATATATTTTCTAAGATGTATATATGTATATAGATATTTTTTACAAGCAATTTCACAAATGTGCACTTACCTTTTAAGTTTTTTAAGTGTTAATTAGTATTTCAGTGATGGGACAGTTTGTATTGCATTACAAATATAAAATGGGTATGTTTGATTTTATATGTAGTCTGATGAAGCAACTGTTATCGGTTGTGAAAGTGCTTACTTCTCTGTTATCGAAGATTAAAGTTTTAATGCAATTTTACTGTCGTGTATAACCAGCGTGTTTTTACATTTCTATATCAGAAAAAAACGAATCTGCTTTCTTTAAAGAATGGACAACAGGACATGTGTCTATCCACAAGGCGTTTCCTTGAAAAATATGCTTTTCTAAGAAAGTTTAAAAATATGCTTTTCTAAGAAAGTTTATCCACAAGGCGTTTCCTTAAAAATATGCTTTTCTGCACTTATCAGCATTTTCACAAGAAAAGATGTGTCAGCATTTGGGTAATCAAGGCAGTATCTTTCCAAAACCCAAAGTTCCCAAAACAGGGCAAACCAGCAATTGACAAAACCAAGCCTTATATAAAATTTTTTTTTTTTTTTTTCACCATAAATGGCTTCCTCAGAGTCAGTGTATTACAAAAACCATACTCATTTTATACTCTGTTAAACTTAGTGACATCATCACATTACTCAATAAAACAATTAACTACTCCCATTGATCAACTAATTAATCAATGTTAAACAATACAACTCTAAAACTCATTTAAAATTCTCAAAGAACAAGTTCACTGGTCTGTTAAGAACCAAAACTAAGAGGGATTGCTTAACTAAAAATATATATAAAGTCTGTATTAAATCCAGTTATGTTAATGGTATTGGTAGGGACACATTTGTCCCAAGGTAAATGTTATATCTCTCACATCATCTGTACTATATGAGAAGTAAAGCAGAACAGTACCTGAAGTGGCAACATTAGTCCATGTGGTTTATTATAAAAAGTAATTTGTTACTGCTCTGAGTTGATGCTGCAAAGTATATCCTCTCATCAGTGTATATTCTGCAAGTTTCTGAGTTTCTGTATGCAACAGACTGAATACAACTATAACCAGAGTTTGATTTCAGCAGAATCCAGCCAGCAAGACTGTCTTAAGAAGACTTCAAATCCATCACAGTAAGCAGCACCATAGTAAATACAATAAAAATGAATTGTACAATGGCAAGCCTACCTGCATTCAAACACAGAGGGAAGAGTAAGCCCTGCAGAGGGTCACTTCAGTCAAATTGCAGTAACTAACATTTGTACGTATGTGTAATTTCTAAACAGAAGTATTCCAGTTTGTGCAACTAGCAGCAGTAAAGTTTTTTCAGACGTTTGAATCCAGCGAGACTAGCTCAGGAAAGTTGCAGTGCCATAAATTCTCCAAGAAAAGGTGGATATCTACTTTGTACAGCAGTCCACTGCCTGTTTCCCCAGCTTCTCAAGTAACTCTGAAAATTTACCAGCCATCAGCAACAACAGTCTGATCACCTGTTTTCTTGCTAACTGGTAAGACTTTTTTCTGTGTCATATTTTTAGTATTAGAAAGTTTGCATATTATTAGACAGCTTGGATGTTATTAGACAGTATGGATATTATTAGACATAATTCATGCAGGAGTAAACCAAGATTTAGTAAACTGCAATGTTGGTATACACAACACATTAGTAAATGTAAAACCTTATTAGGGCAGGCTGATAGTAAGGCATTATGCAAATGTATTACAATATTTGACTGGTATCTCAAAGAAAACCATGTGGAGTATGACAAATGTTTATTATGTCAATCAACAAAAATTGCATTTTACTAACAGATGATTAAAGGAAAAATGCTAAAAGGGTTAACTGAAATGTGAGCTCAGACCTTCCTAGACTGGATGAATAGTTACAGGAAATGTTAAGCAGAAAAGGTAAGAAACAAGACTGATTGCCAAACAAGTGGCTTGAGTTTTTCTAAAAACTTATTGTTATTAAAACATAATTGTTAAATGATTCACATGCAACATTATTTGGTAATTGTAATAAAACATCACAATTGTACATGTATGTCACTGATAACCTGTTTGCAAGTAAAGGTTAAAAGTAAAAAAAACTCAGTTATATCAAGTACAGCCAGCAGATGGGCTATAGTATACATACAATTCAAATAAAGTATACAGGAAGGTACAAATAACTACTATTAGAAGTAGACAGCAAAGGCAACAGAAAAAAATATTCTGTAATTAAACAATAGTGCAATACTACAGGGGGAGGGGCACTTTCGCAGTTTTACACTGACTGTGTGAGCAGTATGTATTGCAAAAGGGTCTAAATAAAGCTGCAGAGAAGACTCTTTTAGGGGGGAAGGAAAACAGGTATTAGTGCATTAGAAATACTGGATTAAACCTGACAGGATAAAATATTTTGCAGGTTGCTAATAGCTATCATGCTAGTTATTAGTATTAAATTGTATTTACAACCTGTGAAACTGTAAAGCTATACAATATATGGCTTATAATTGCTTTATTAAAGCTACACAAGAAAAAGTAAAGATATGTAAAAATTGATCAAGAATTGTCACTATTTTTAATATGTTTTTGGCAAGACAATGTTGGTATTCAAAAGCATAAATATTTCTAATTTCTGGGTATACAGTTGCCTCTGGTGGCAATTCCACTAGATACTTCTAAAGAAACATAAGAATTTTCCAAGATTTTGCTTGATGTTGATGTTACTAAATTTGTAAGAATGGACTAAATCTACTTTACAGTCTCTTTATGTAAAGAATTCAGTACAAATTAAATTAATGTCTAGCAGTAATTTGTCCAAGTCATAATATTATCACTGGTTTTAAGGCAGAGTCTTATTATTGTTTTTTGGACCATCATTTTATCTGTACTAGTATTGGTTACCTCAGTTAGAGGAAAATTATATTAAAATATTGTATTCATACAGCTAATAGACTAATTTGTACATAACATTCTTTAGTATGTTTGTCTTTCGGCTTTTTCCTGGTAAGGGGCTGCCACAGCGGAACTCCGATCCACTAATGATTGGCAGTAGATTTTTACAAAACGCTGAGGTGCCTGCTCGACACCCAACCTTCAACAAAGGAATGTCCATTTATGCAGGCATGTCTTTCGAATGCTACCCAACCGCGGGGAGGACATGCAGACTCCACACAGAAGGTACTCTAAAGCCAAGCCGAGAATCGAATGGGAGAACCTCTTGCTGTGAGGTAACAACGCTACCGCCATACCACCATGGAAACCACATAACATTCTTTAGTATATACATCATGTTTTTTTTTAAATCCTCAGGTATTAAATATACTGAAATAATTGCATTCAAATATTTATTATTTAAACCCAGTTCAGTACTTTATGTTCACTTCACTGTCAACCAAGATGTTAATCGGCAGTTCAGAGACATGACCACAATGTTATGGTTAAAATGACATTGAAACTGTATATTTTCAGCAGTGTATAAATGCTTGAAGTAGCACATAGTTCTTGCCTCTTATAGATATTAGGCTATCTCTAATCATTTGATATAAAATAATCAATAAAAGTAAAGAGTTAATTCAACAGGTGCAAAGAGTTAATAAAAGAGTACTAAATCATAAATTAAATTATGTGATTGCAGAAGAATAAATTAACCAAGTTAAAATATAAAACTAAAGCAGACACAGCTCATAACTGATAAAATATTTTCACAGAATGGTCTGTAAAAGAAAAAGTTGTTAAATACATTCAGTTTTAGTAGTAATACTTCATATCATTGTATTAACTATGTAAAATTGCATTTTGACTTGTTATATCAAAAGAAGACTAAAGGTTTTGTTTCTTAATGTGTTTTCTAATAATGTGATCAAAATATGTATCAGTATAAAGTGTGTTGAGTATGTTTTAAAATAAAAAGAGGGAATTGTAAGATTATGCTCAACAATATACTAAGGTTGAAAGTAACTTTGCTACAACTATGCAACATAAATAAGGAATAAGATAAAGATTGCTTAAATGCAGAAAGAGAGTTTAGTAATATGTGATTAGCATCCATACTAAATGACTGTGGCTTAACAAATAAGGAACTTTCTTATGAGTGTATTACACACACATCAAGAAAGCTGTTTTCTTACACACTTGGCAAGAATGTAAAAAAAAAACAGGATATATCAGAAAAAACATAATCCTTTCTTTCTTAATTCTTTCTTTAAAGAATGAACAATAGGACATGTGTCTATCCACAAGGTGTTTCCTTGAAAAATATGCTTTTCTAAGAAAGTTTAAAAATATGCTTTTCAAAGAAAGTTTATCCAGAAGATGTTTCCTTAAAAATTTGCTTTTCTGCACTTATCAGTATTTGCACAAGAACAGATGTGTCAGCATTTGCGTCATCAAGGCAGTATCTTTCCAAAACCAAGAGAGAGTGCTTAACTAAAAATATATATATATAAAGTCTGTATTAAATCCAGTTATGTTAGGGGTATTGGTAGGGACACATTTGTCCTGAGGTAAATGTTATATCTCTCACATCATCTGTACTATATGAGAAGTAAAGTAGAACAGTACCTGAAGCGGCAACGTTAGTCTGTGTGGTTTATTATAAAAATGTATTTGTTACTGCTCTGAGTTGATGCTGCAAAGTATATTCTCTCATGAGTGTATATTCTGCAAGTTTCTGTATGCAACAGACTGAATGCAACTATAACCAGACTTTGATTTCAACAGAATCCAGCCAGAAGACTGAGTGTCTTAAGAAGACTTCAAATCCATCACAGTAAGAAGCACCATAGTAAATACAATAAAAATTAATTTTTCAGTTTCACTTTACAAAATCTCGTATAGTGCCTGTGATGCCTTATTTGTTATTGCACCTGCTCTCTTACCCTCTTTGTTAGCCAATCCGTATTTCTTCTTAACTTTACTTAACCTAGGCAGTTTTCTATCTAGATATATCAAGCCAAAAATATGGGCACCTCATAAAATTTGAATACCAAATAGCACATAACTCTTTCTGCTTCCAGTAGGAATATGCGATACTACTCAGAAACATGTTTAAAAAAAAACAGTGAGAAAAATATAAGCACATCATTAAGAAGACAGTATGCAAAATCTGTAGACTTTAATTAAATGTACTGCAAAATTCTACCACATAAGGTAATTTATTCTTGCTTCTGAAAAAAAAAGGAAGAAAGATGTGTGTCTTCCTTCTGTAAATTATTGGTGACAGTAGTACATTGGTCATGTAGTGTGGTTTTCTGTGTACTGGACAGCTTCATAAATCATGTGTGATTGGGCAGGTTCAGAGAATTGTGTGAAGGGACAAATCAAGCCTGAAAATAGGGACATACCTCTAAAAATAGGTACATCATGTGCAGGGATAAATCAGGCCTGAAAATAGAAATGTTCCTCCAAAATAAAGACAGCTGAAAAGTCTGCTGCAGGCCTTTCTGACAATAAATGAGTCTTCATATTTCCCTTGATACATCATTCTACTATCTTTAAGTTATTTTCTTTTGTTCTTGCATATCTGTTTTTATGTTTATTTTTCCAAGAGTGCCAATTTGGACTTTTGACTTCACTCTTGTGCTTTAAAGTTTCGTTAACGTTCCCAGTTTATGTATTGTGTTAATGTGCACACATACTAATAGGTTTAATTTTATTTTATGACTTCTAATAAAGAATCTGCAATATCTCACCTGTCTCCTATCTTTAAAAATAAACTTACTAAGCTGGGCATTAATCCCTATGTCACCCAATGGCTTACTGATAGAACCCACACTGTAAAAGTAGCCAACTCCAAATCTAGCTCCAGACAAGTGACAAGTGGAGTACCTCAGGGTTCAGTCCTGGGACCGCTCTTGTTTGGCATCTACTTCTCTAAAGTCAGGTCAACTCTAAGGGACTCTGGCTAACAAAGTTCGCAGATGACTGCAAACTGGGTGCCATTATTTAATCCCCAAATGATGTGGATACTCTACAAAAGGGCCTTACAGAAACAGATGCCTGGTGCCAGAGCCGTGGGCTCAAGCTCAATGCCAAGAAATGTATAGTTATCCCCTTTGGGAAAAAACATGTACCCGTGAATTACCATATAGGTGGCAGTACACTAAACACCAAAAGTGTGATAAGAGACTTAGGGACACAGGTGGACAGTGGTCTCACCTTCGATAACCACATCAAAATAACAGTGAGGAAATCCTTCTATGTGACATACCTCATCACTAAGGGCTTTTCATCCAGAAAAAAGGAGGTCATTGTCTCACTGTACTCATCCCTCATTAGACCCAATATAGAATACAATGCCCCGTTCGGTATGTACCTCTCAAGACATCTGCAACAACTGGAAAGGCCGCAGACATACCTCACTAAAAGAATCACAGGCCTAAAGCAGATGCCCCATGCTGACTGCCTTAAAAAACTCCAGCTATACTCTGTCACATATCATCTACTCAGAGGCAATCTCTGCTTAACATACAAGGCCATGTTAAACCCAGAGCTGTTGGACATGCTACACTTAAAGAAATCCCAATCCCTCAGAGCCACACACTCCAGGGATCTAAACCTTGTCATCACAATAAACAAAACATGCTGGAGGGATAGGTTCCTGACCCAGAGACTCCCGTGACTCTGGAATAGATTGCCCATAAATGTCAAGCAGAGTGCCACTTTGGCCCTCTTCAAAAGGAACCTTGATGACTGGATGGGAGAAAGGAAATTCACCCCAGGGATCACGTCATTCGCCCTACTATACAGGGGTCCAGGGAAGTAAATAGCGTGGGAAGAAAAAGCCGGGGAATTGTTATGGCTAGGCTTGTATAGGCCCTAGGGCTGATAGCCTAGTACCAACCTATAAACCTATGAACTACATCTTAAGCTGAAACTCTGTTCTCTTTCAGAAGATAATCTTCCAGCAGAATACTTCGAGCTAGCTGTTAGCATCATAGCCTATCCAGTGTTTGTTGTAATTAATAGATCTATCAAGGATTCATATATTCCTTCTTTATGGAAAAAATCTTCAAAAGCCTTTTTCATAAGGGAGGGATATTTATATATATATATATATACATATATATATATATATATATATATATATATATATATATATATATATATATCACACATACACACACACACACACACACACACACACACACACATATATATATATATATATATATATATATATATATATATATATTACATATGGTTTTATGGGTGTGCCTTCGCTGAAGGTTGGACATCGGGCTGGCAACTCGGCACCAAAAAAAAAAAAAAATCTACTGCCAATCATTAGCGGACTGGAGTTCCACTGTGGCGACCCCTTACTGGGAAAAGCCGAAAAGACAAACAAACATTACATATGGTTTTAGACATATCCATAAGACTACCACTGCCATACTAACCTTCAAAGATATTATTAACAAAGCCAGAGACAAAGGTAAACTTGTTTCCTCTGTATTAATTGATCTCTCTAAAGCTTTTGATCTAGTCTCTCACCAAAAACTCTTCCATCGACTGTTTTCTCTAGGGCAACCAGAATCCATACTACTATGCTTTAGCAACTACTTAACCGGTAGATGCCAGTCTTTTAAATGGCTCTCCACCTTTTCTCCCTTCCTTCCTTCCTGTCAATACTGGCAAAGCACAGGGCTCCATTCTTGGCCCTCTATTCTTTAATATATTCACTACTAATCTACATAAATCCTCTCAGCATGATTCCCTGATACAATATGTTGATGATTATGCCCTAATATGCACTTCAGATAATCTCATACATCTTCAAAGAATTATTCAGATAGCCTTTAATTTTTTTGAAAGTTGGCTACAGGATAAACCTGATACAAAATCACATAGACACGCACACACACACACACACACACACACACACACACACACACACACACACACACACACACACACACACACACACACACACACACACACACACTAAATTTGCATGAAAAAACAAATTTTAAATTTTCTCCTCAAATAATAACATGATTGAAGTTATCTTACATGCAAAACTACTTGGCATGACAATCCCTGATAATCTTAAATTTGATTTACAGATCCACAACATCATCAAGGAAATCCACCAAAAACTAGGTATCCCTCATAGAGTAAATAAATCATTACAACATCTGCCAAGGTAACTCCAGCTGGAGCCCGTATCATGACCTCACTTAATTCTAAACTTGAACAATGCTACAGCAAGGTTGCCAGATTTGCTTGCAAAAAACTTACCAGACTTACCACTATTTAGCTCAGCTCATCTTAACACACAAAATCAGCTGTACTCCATTTGCCTGTCAAGCAATTAGCCCCATTTTTATCACCGCCCAACTCCTTCAGTCAAATGATAAATAACTGCTTACCATCTACACATCACAAAGCGCTGCTGGGATCAGTCTCTATTAAAATAATATAGCCAGAACTTAGAACAAAATTCCTATATCAGTCAGGTCTAGTTCAAAAACATCATCTTTTCAAACCATTACTAGAAGACTTCCACTCTACCTGCTAGCTTTGACCCTGCACCACATCTCGGACATAGCTCTTATAACACCCTTCATCACCTTCTACCTCCCTTTAAAATACTAAATCACTTACCCTGCTTAGCCCCTTCTAATACTTCACTTTATTGTAGTACTTAAAGTACTACACCTACTTATAATTAGCATAACCAAATTACCATTCCATCTCTACTTCTCTATTAACACTTAAACTTGTAGTTAGCACAACCAAATTACCCTTCCATCACTACTTCTCTATTAACACTTAAACTTGTAGTTAGCACAACTAAATTACCATTCCATCACTGCTTTTATATTAACGCTTAAACTTGCTTATCCATTTATACTATTTTTTAAATTACTCCAACCTATCTTATACAGTACATGTCTCTCTGCAAATTCTAAATCCAATGCTTTTATATTAATGTTTGTGAACATTGATACAAATTTTATTATACTGACCTGACTACTTTGCTATGTGTTCACTGAAATTGCATTAAATTTGTTACCTTGGAGATTTTCTCCTCGGGCCTCCACTAAAAAAGGGCACCTGTGCCCAGTTGAACTTTCTCAGTAAACAAATGCCAATAAATAAATAATTTCATTAATCCCCATTGCTATGTACAATGTATACCATTATATATAGAGTCCTTTCAGCGACATTTAATTTAATCTGTGAAAAAATATATCAAAACCCATTATCCTAATCACCTCTGACGGGATTTGTACAATCTCTGTTGTCTTTCTTTATTTATACTAAATAGAAGTATTTAATCTTTTTCAGCAACACCCTTTTTATTTATCTTTACTTTCATCCCTTTATCCACCTTTTCTTATTTTTGAAATAAACGTGCAAACATTTCCTCAGTTTAACTATAAAATTTTTATATAACATGAACTTTACTAAAACAAAACAAAAAGCTACTTTATATACATTTAAATAACTCACTGAGTAGAATTACTGGACTGCAGTTTTTGAGCTTCTGACTGCCTGATTACCTTTGCATATCCAAATCATTACTGTTATTCAGTTTTCTTCTAGAATCACAGACATAAATAATTAGGTAAAATGCTTGTTTCAGTAGTCCTCTTATCTCTTCACTTGACTTTAAAAACTTCTTTGTGTAAGATTACCTACTTCAGATGATTCTTTTAGTTTACTTGCACACTCTTATCTTTATCTGTTCACACCTTTCTACCATCTCCTTCCAGATCATCATAAAATTAAGGAAACAGATTGGTATATAATATCTTAGGGCACCAGCAATGAATAGTGTTCACTAACCAATAAAAAAAGAGCAGCAGCAGACAAAGAGAATTCTGCATCAGCAGCCAATAGGAAAGCACCAAATGGTTTTGACTAGACCAACAGGAAAGCAACAAGAATGCCAAGGGTAGTTTAAAGGTATGTCACTGACAAAACCAGAGCTATAATTAAAAGAAAACAAATTAATCCATTAGCCTGTATTAGAAGTCCTGATCGACCCATATACAGTGCTTTCACAGGATCAATGGATCCCAGAATATACAAGACAATTAAATAACAAGGCCATTTACAGTTTTACAGTACTCACCCTCATGTGTTACCTACCTTCTCAAGAAGCAAAAAGAAAAATCTAGCAAAGCTAGACATTCCACTGTGTGATACCCTAAACCTCTTACATTAGCGGTGACATAAGGACACCAGGGTGTTTCAGCTAAATGGAAATTCTGAATGTCCATGACTTTTTCTTTTAAGTCTATTTCTGGACAATTTCAGGCCAATAAAGCCAAACCCCACTAACTGTGGAAATGCATGTTTCTGCCTTCTTATGGCATCATCAGCACAGCATAAGTGGAATAATAAAATATGCATATATCCCATGTCGCCTCTAATACAAGAGGTTTAAGGTATCACACAGTGGAAAGCCTAGCTTTGCTAGATTTTTCTTTTTGTTTTTTAACCAATTGTTTTTTCTGTGTGATTTTTTTACTTATTGTTTGAGTCCCTTCTCAAGAAGTGTAAAGCAGGCTAGTCCCATAGTAAATGTGTGGGTACCCACCCAGTCAATCAGGTTTAATATGAAGGATGATAGGGTGCTACTTTTTCAACTTGCAGGGAAAGTTTATTCCAGAGGTTTCATCAATCTCCTTGTAAAATCAAAAGCTCAGACTTTAGGGCAGTGCCATTCCCACCTTGATTTCATCCTGCATAGGTGGTAGTGCACCTGGCATACTGTGATAATTTCACCTTGAAGGAGGAGGTCATCTGACAGAAAATTTTCAGGCCTCACTTCAGAACGACTTACAGAACATGAAGTGTTATTAATAACCTTCATTTTAAACAGCTTGCATTAAACATTAAAACAAAAACAAGAAATATAACCTCTGACACCATTAGGAAACTGTTCCATGTCAATAGATATTGGGCACCTCAATACTATACTCATTCTCCCATGGAAAGGGAGGATAGTTTTAAACATCAGGGGTAACTCTTATACCTCTCATTATCATTTCAGTCACATGCCAGTACATAGAATATGAGCACAGCATACAGCAGTATGGAAAATTTCTTCATTCCTATGTCACAATGCAATAAATGACACAGCGTAAGGGGTTCTGCTATCTCAGAGTGAGTATAAATTCCACTGATTATACTTTTTTCATCCAAAAATAGGGCAGCACTTCAGATTCAGATACCCTCAAATCTACTCTGCTATTTTATATTGCTATCACTCAAGCATGAATACTATTGTGTATGAATTAGTACAACAAAATACCTATCAGTTAGTGACTGCTACGACCAATTAATCTGTACACTAATATTCAGATTCTAATATATGGAAACTTCCCAGCTTAGCAGCTAGGCTTACTACAAAGGAGTGCTATTGCTCATCAACATTATTCCTGGATAGCACTCTTAACCTTTCTAGACCAAAAACATACATTGACAAAGGAAGCAATGTATTCTTACTTGAGGCTCTTTCAATCTTGTCTACTCTCCATACTGACATAAGAATTAGGACAATAATCATGCCGACTGAAGTACCCCATTTTCTCTATGGTTTGCTGAGCCTCAACTCAGTGAAGTTTTAACTGGATGAAACAAGACAGAACAAACATGTCAAATATTCACCTCAATAATATAAATAAAACATGGATTTCTTTAACTCTGTAATGGGAGTACACAAACCCAACCCCTTTTACTTATATATACTTTATTTTATTTATTTATTTTATTTTACATTTGTTTACCAGGAAAGTCCGACTGGGCACAAGTCCATTTTCAGCGGAGGCCCGGGGTGGAAAGCACAATTTCTAGTCAACATTCTTGTGCATTTCTCATACAAATGTATGAAAGTTGCTGCAAGCTATAAGGGAACATACATAAGAATATGCCCCATGTGCTCTCGTGTTTTATTTCTAAATTGTCCCACTTGATTTTTTTGTAGTTACAAGACTCAGTAGTGCAGATTTCATAATTAGGATAGGGTAGCTTAACGCAATTTCCAAATATAGGAACTCAGCAAAAGGCTACTAAGCAATGTGCATAAGTGATTTTGTAATGGCCTTGGAGTCATACAAGACAAAAATGTCAAGTGCCGTAATGTGCAGTGCTGCAATTTAACTAGTACGCTGTTTCGGGTACTTTACATCTAACATGGAAAGTATAAGAAAGAGGTAATTATTTTCAAGAGTTTGTTGGTAATTCCACAGACATACCTTTTGAAGACCAAGTCAGAAATATTGAGTACTTTAAGGTCTTAATACCATTACACTGACAGAAATAAATCAAGCAATTTTAACATAGCTAATACAAAATGGTCATTGGTGTTTGGGCATGCCTATGGTATAGCAAAAGATGTAGTTTGGAAAATTAAAGAAATTCTAATAATGTTAAGTATAAAAGGTACCTATAGCAAATTGTACAATGTTCGGGCACCAACACAGAGTATGGGGAGGATACTATATATTGTACACACTTACCAGGGTATAGTGTGATTCTTTGATTATGATGGCATTGAAAAATCACAACCAATACTAGAAACAATCTTCTGTTCCATCAATTTTCCTCTTGAAATGCAGTCTTCATTGGCCTCTCTTTCTAGTAGTACATTTATAGCAATTGTGTCCAATTTGCTATACATTACAAACACACCATTAAGAACTTTATAAAAATATAAATATAGTACCCTTTCTGCATAAGCTTAACTGTGTGCTTCATTCCAATCTTCCTTCCAGTGTCTCTGCTTGCACTAATTACCTGAAACACAGTGTTTCCTGACATGATACTAGACCTCTCATAACCTCTGCTCTGCTGGTGACAACTCATTTGGCAACTTAGAAGCCAGGACTATTGTGAACATGCTCGTTTTTCAATCTCTATTGCTAGTATGTACAAAAAGCTTCCTGTGGACATAAGAAGCAGCAAAAGTCTCAATGAACTGTATAAAACACTCATGTACATTGCATAATCTAATGACAGACTATGAATAACTACACCTACACTATATATAAACTAGCTGAACAATATACATAAACGTCACAAACATTATACATAAGTTTCTCATAAGCTGTGCAGGGACTGATCATACAATACTCATAAAGTACTCAAACACTATACATAAAGTAAACTGCAACTTAAAAATAAAGGTATGGCATCTGGGTCCAATCCGTCATTCATCAGACCTAGCATTAATGTCCACAGTGGTTTATCACTAAAAGAACACAAGACATAGGCAACATGTCCAATGCAGACCACCTCAAAGCCCTATTCCTGTATTCTGACTCGTACAGGCTGCTGAATGGAGATCTATGCCTGGCATGCAAAGCATCATCGGACCACACTCTGATGAACCTACTGCAAATCTGCCACAGAACCAGAATTACCCATTCTAAACACGTAAACATTTTCTGTGATATAAACAGAAGTTTCTGGATAAACAGATATGTATTCGAGAGACTACCCATTCCCTGGAACTTGCTCCCCATCCATGTGAGTCAGAGTTCCTTCCTAACCCAATTCAAGTGTAACTTGGGAAGTTGGATGGGGAAAAGGAAATTCATCCCTGATTCAGCACCTATGTCTGTGATGTACACAGGAAGCCTGTAAATAGTTCATGTACCAAAGCCATGCTTGTAAATGGTCCACTTCCCCAAGCCCCTGCTTATACTTATCAAGGGTATCAGAACTTGTCAGAGATTTGGAATGCATGGCTAGGCTTCATAAGGCTCAGTGATTGTTAGCCTAATACACACCTATGAACATATCAACATCATACAGAAATGGCACAAACATTATACATAAACTCCTTGTATACTATAGATAAACTGCTCATACACTGCACATAAACTACTCATGCTTTCTGTATAAACTACTTGTATACTAAACATTTAATATCTATGATCAAATCCATATATTACAATGGCTTCATAATTTTTCTTTACCTTCACATTCCTCCTCCACACCCCCTCCCCTCACCACATTCTCAGAACTCATTCAAACCACTATCTTCTCCTGAGTTCTTATACCACCTTCCTCACACTATTTCCTCTTTCCATGACATCTGCTGCTACTGCTCATACACTTGGGTTTTATACCAAAATCACCATACCTGTCAATCAGTGTCTTATGCAGTGATTGTATATATTGTATATATTGGTTGTATTTTAATAAATAACGCTTATTTTTCTGCATTACATCTGTACCATCTAAATGTTAAGATCCATTGTTCTTTTTTGTTCACATATTCCTTTTTTCTAACTGGCATTTTATCATGTTCACATGTATGAAGTTGTTTTGCTTATGCTGATTTATAGCGCAGATTGTGGGGGTGCTACACTTATCCCTATTAAAATTTGCCACAAGCCAGCTAGGCAACCTAGTTAACAAAACAAAAATTAAAAAAAAAAACCCTAAATAAGTACAAAAGCAAATACAGACTTAAATATTCATGACTGCCAGCAGAAAGTGCTTGATTTTTTCAAGAGATTCTCCAAAACAGTAATGGCCAGTGAGACAATTATATACGCTCATGATCCTTCACATGGTAGGATATTAGCAATTCTGCAAAAACGAACCACACTGGAAAATTGAATGACCACTTTGCACAAACCACAGGATGTATGCACTTCATATGTTTAGTGTGAGGTCTCAGTGAGTGATTCTGACATGTCTTGACAATTATGTGCACGTCGTCTCTAATATTTCAACTTTCTTTTTGTAAGATATATGTAATTAAATAGTTTCCTGTAATTATGACTATTTACTAGATGTGATTTCTACTCATTTTGATTTTTAAGACTGTCTCCATCACATGTGGTAGAATCAGTATTTTATCCATTTTCTGTAACACTATAATGAGATAGGCAGTTAAATAATTTTGAATGGAAATATTTCAGACATAAGGCAGAGCAGACATCTAAACAGTTCACCAAGCTGATGTGCTAAAAATACATAATAAATGGAAATTCTGAGCCCATTGGCCATCCTTACCGTTTTGTTTTATGTGGAAATACTTCAGACGTAATAAAAGATACAAGCATTGACATGAAAACTTGATTTTAGCACATGACCTTACCACAAACTGCAAGAGTTTTAAACTGGAACAGTTCTCAGTTCACCACAGTATAATGGTCACCTCTATATTATTACATATGCTGCTGGCAATCACGTCTGATTAAAATAATAAAATACATTGCTTTTGTACCTCTAGAAACTGCTATGGTGCAGTTCTCTGTCAGAGCCTGCAGAGAATCTTACATAGTGGCATGCTTGTTTCCTAAGGTTATCTTCATTTTCATGGATTTCTAAGCATGCATGGACACTTACTGAATGTTTATACGTATAAAGCAAGCATTAGTGAACCACTCCACTGTGATGTCATAGTTACTGAATATCAAATAGCAAATGTTACTTCAGGATTTCCAGTACTCCTGTTATGTCACACATAAGGCATGTGTATTCCTTCAAGTAACCTTTCACATGGTCATGCTCTGTATTACTTAAATAACATGTAGTTACGGTGTCAATCCAGGAGGATCCAGTATCTGTCAGATTGGGAAGATATGGTTGACAGACTACGCTGCTTTGCCAGAAATGGTCTTCACCTGTCGACTCTTGGCTTTTGGTTACTGGCAGTGGTATTTGCCTCCCCCATAGCGCCATTTGGACACTTACTGAATGTTTATACGTATAAAGCAAGCATTAGTGAGCCACTCCACTGTGATGTCATAGTTACTGAATATCAAATAGCAAATGTTACTTCAGGATTTCCAGTACTCCTGTTATGTCACACATAAGGCATGTGTATTCCTTCAAGTAACCTTTCACATGGTCATGCTCTGTATTACTTAAATAACATGTAGTTACGGTGTCAATCCAGGAGGATCCAGTATCTGTCAGATTGGGAAGATATGGTTGACAGACTACGCTGCTTTGCCAGAAATGGTCTTCACCTGTCGACTCTTGGCTTTTGGTTACTGGCAGTGGTATTTGCCTCCCCCATAGTGCCATTTTTAGGCAATGTCATAATAACAAAATTCCCAATGTAAACAAAATCCACTTGAGACAAACTCAAGGTTATGCTGCTTAATGCTAAGAGTCTAAATTGTAAACTGCCCTCACTGGAAGCACTCCTTACATTGGAAGATGCAAATGTCTGTGCAGCCACAGAGACATGCTTCAAGGCCGCAGAGAGCACCCTGGCTATGCAAGGCTACAATGCCTTCCACACATTCAGACCTCAAAACAAGCATGAAAGAACCAAAGGCTGAGATGCATCTATCACCATTAAAGACAAATACATCTCATGATTGGTCAAATAGTATGACTTGCTAGATCTACTCCAAGTCCAACTAACTGTAGGTAAACCCCCCTTCCATATCATTGTATAGTTCCCCCACTATAAACCATAAGACCCACTCTGCCTACCTGGACCTACTTGAGTCACTATATAGCCAAACTCATACTTGTCCTAAGGTTCCTGGAATTTGTTAATACAAATGCTCTGTAATAGATAGTCTGCACCCCACAAGGGGTTCAAATGTACTAGACTTACTATTCACCAACAAAGGGGGTCTCTCCACTACCCCTTAGGTGTTGCCTTCACTGGTAAGGTCTGACCATAAATCTGTCTCCTTCGAAGTAATGATCATACATGACCCCTCCTCAAGAGCAAAAAGGATGAAAAATTTCTCCAAAGCAAACTATAGACTCCTAAGCAATGGCATAAATAGTTTCAAGCCTTCTGCTACTACTATCAACAATGACTCCTATACAGAGGTGTACACAAATGTCCTGTATAAACACCTATACAAATGTATAGACTTGGCTGTACCTGAATGGATAAAAACAAGTTCCTCATAAAAAAACAAGCCACCCTGGTGGACATCAAGCATAAATATACAAGCGTAAGGAACTAATGGGTAAGAACAAAAGGGACTGACTCAACAAAGGAAGGACACCCTCCACAGCTTGAACAAGTAAATCAGATATCTTGTAAAGTTCTCTGAACCAATTACAAAGGAATTAGCATCCCTATCTAAGGAATATCACAAGGCATTCTTTAGCTACATCAGAAATCTAAAAGGTAAGGCCCAGTTATGTGCCGAACTTGTATTGGACGGCACCATGCATACTGACCCTGAAGACATTGGGAACCTGCTAGCAGACAGATTCGGCACATACTTCACCCCTCTGTCTCCAACAGACATACCCCAAAGCATATCTGTTATAGGGTTATAGGATCATAAATTTAGTAGGCTATCGACTCAGAGGTCGTTTTATGCCTAGCCGATTCATCCCAATGTAATACCATACATATCATATCATATCATAATCATAGGTTCGTACTAAGCTAACTGCCCTTGCGAGCCATTTTAAGCCTAGCCAATTATCCCTTGTGAGACTCAAACCTTGCACCTTGTGCTTGCAAGACAAACACCTTAACCATTAGGCCACCCTCCCAACCATACTAGTCTGAACCCAGGATTGCATTTAGTAATGACTGGCCATGTCCAGGAAGGTTGTGGACACTATCCCTGGTGAGAATTTATGGGCCCCATCCACTTGTCGAGGTTCCTCTTGAACAGTTTCATAGAGGTACTCTGCTTCACATGAATTGGCAGCCTATTCCAAAGACAAGGCAGTTGCTGGTTGACAATTCTGTCCCTCCAGCATATCCTATTTAAGTTGCAGGCTATATTAGGTCCCTGGAACTGGTAGCCATAGTCCCATTTGATTTACAGATATGTAGTAAGTTCATTATGTTTGGGTCTGAGATTGCTCTATAAGCCAGGCATAAGTCTCCCCATAGAAGTATATATGATACAGAGTACAGTGATAGGGACTTTAGTCAGTCAGTGTGCAGCACTTGCTGGAGTCCCTTGATCTTCTTTGTTAGAAACCTCTGAGGTCTCACCAATTACTGTAGGTGGTTTGTACAATACATGCCAAATGAGGCATTATACTCAATTATGGGTCAGATTAGTAGAGATTATAGATGGGTTCTAACCGCCTTTGCTCTCGAGTCGATGCCTTTATTAATCAAATGTGCTACATAGAAAGCCTTCCTTACTACAGTAGACACATGGTGATCAAAGTTAGTCGTAGTCTACTTGTGATCCCTGATCCCTTAACACTTTGTGGGTACTTAGGTATTGTTGTTGATTTGATACTGTGAAGGGACATTGTTTTTGCCGAAAGGGATGAGGATGCATTTCTTTGCATTCAGTTTGAGACCGTGACTAAGACACCAGTCGTTGGTCTGCATAAGACCCTCCTGGAGTATAGTGGCATAATTTGGGGATTCAATTATTGCACCCAGTTTGCAGTCATCCACAAACTTGGTCAACCATAACCTTAGTTTTGGCCTGATAAGTATACACCGTACTGTAGTGGGCCCAGTAGTGACCCTTGTGTCACCAGTCTTCTACCTAGAATCACCAAAGAGCAGGTCATAATCGCACTCACCATGGCCAAAACATACAGCCTGTATGGGACCAGACAACATCCCAGGCTGCCTACTAAATGGCCTAAAATAGAACCTAGTGGAATGCTTGGCACTGTCTTCAACCACAGTCTAAGTACTGGCTTTGTCCCAGCAACTGTAATTTCCTTGCACAAAGGGGGTCCATAAACTAACCCTGGGATCTATAGACCAATTGGCCTAACCAGCCCTATCTGCAAGGTCATGCAGATAATCATCATGGACTTTATCAACAAAGACATAGGTGACCCAACCCACTTTGGCTTCATTAAGGGTACAGCATGCATACTAAACCTGGTGGACTTATTTGAGAATGTCACCAAAGCCCTGGATAAAGGCAAAACAATACATACAGCCTATCTTGGTTTAGCCAAGGCTTTTTCCACAATCCCCCACTCAGGCATCATTGAGAAACTCATCCAGCTAGGAATTAACCCATATGTCAGTAGACGGGTACCCAACTAGTTAACTGACAGAACACATAGAGTAAAAGCTGGGGATTCCACCTCTACCAGCAGACCATTTTTTTCCAGTGTTGGTGTACCACAAGGATCTGTGCTGGGCCCCTACTGTTTGGAATCGATTTCTCAGATGTCCAAGTGAAAATAGATGGCATGTGGCATATCAAGTTCACTGATAATTGCAAACTGGGTGCAATCATTGAGTCCCCCAATGATGTTGACATACTACAAAAAAGGCTTATACAGAGAAATGATTGGTGCTAAAGCCATAATGTAAAAAAATGTGTTATCATCACTTTCAGCAAAGGGAAGTCCCTGCAAATTACAATTGTTAGTTGTTTGTCAGGTTCCAGAATCCCCCATATCACACATGCACTCAAGTCTCTCAACAACAGGTACTGTTATGACTCTGACATAGTCCATGTTGGCATGAATGACTTGAGACGTATCTCCCTGGACTATATGAAGAGAGACATGATTGAGCTCACGGAATATGTGTCCCAAGCAGATATGACCCTAGCCTTAAGCAGCATTCTACCATCACCCAGAATGATGCCTCAAAACAAACAGAAAATAATTGACTTTAACAACTGACTTAGTTTCTGGTGTCATTACCAGGGGATGATCAATAAAAGGTTGCTGTTGTGATAACTGGAACATCAATACTGTAAAATATACAAATAACACAGTTACACCGTCAAGTTCACTTTATTAATAAAAGCAAAGCTTTTGGTAAAACTCCCTTTTTCAATGCTAAAACACTACTAAAAACATTTTTAACTTTTTTTTATTTTTAAATAATAGCACAAAGCATCACATGACCACAGTCAGCAAATCACATGATACCTATAAGTAAAATTTTAAAACTTTAAAATAAAGAATAAAAAGAATAAAAATAAAGATTTTGCTGCTGTATTTGTACCAATACAGGTTTAATCGTGACAGTACTATTAAGACCTGGTTCAGTATCTGCAGACCATCTAACAATCCATTCATAATCTTTGTTCTCTAAATAATTATTAAAATCACCCCCCTATCTCCCTTTACTACTATGTCTATGACCGTAAATTTAAAGGAGTGATGAGTTCCTTTACACATAATGTGTCTACTTCCATTAAATTTAAGGTCATAGACGTAGTAGTAAAGGGAGTTAGAGGGGGGTATTAATAATTATTTAGAGAACAAAGATTATGAATGGATTGTTAGATTGTCTGCAGATACTGAACTAGGTCTTGATAGCATTGTCATAATTAAACCTGTATTAGTATAAATACAGCAGCAAAAATCTTTAGATATTTTAAAGTTTTAAAATTTTACTTACAGATATCATGTGATTTGCTGGCTGTAGTCATGTGATGCTTTGAGCTCTTATTTAAAAAGTTAAAAATGATTTTAGAAGTGTTTTAGCACTGAGAAAGGGAGTTTTCCCAAAAGCTTTGTTTTTATTAATAAGGTGAACTTGATGTTGGAACTGTTATTTGTATGGCATTACAAGGGGATCCAGTACCTGATAGCCTGGGAAAACATGATCCACAGACCA
Organism: Protopterus annectens; assembly: GCF_019279795.1. Classification (NCBI taxonomy): domain Eukaryota; kingdom Metazoa; phylum Chordata; order Ceratodontiformes; family Protopteridae; genus Protopterus; species Protopterus annectens. The sequence goes on along the minus strand of NC_056726.1, from coordinate 550,438,478 downwards.
TGATGCTTTGCCAGAGATGGCCTACAATTGTCTCCATTTGTATTCAGGCTTTCGGCAAACGCTCTTGCCTCCTCCATAGTGCCTTTTTTAGGCAATGCCATGAGCTCAAAACAACCAACATGAAAATGTCATCAAAACGCAAATGAAAGGTTATGCTGCTAAATCGTAGCAGTCTAAACGTGAAACTGCACTCATTGCAAACATTCTTAACCCTGGAAGATGCTGACATTTGTGTAGTCAAAAAAACCTGGTTCAAAGCTGCGGAGAGCACCCCAGCCATACCAGGTTACTCATCCTATCATATATTCAGACCCAAACTGTGGGCAGCAAAGCAAAAGGAGGTGGAGTTTCAATATATATATTAAAGATATACACACCTCCAAGCTGGTCAAATAGTATGATGCACAGGAGAGACTCCAGGTGCAATTAACAGTTGACAAGCCCCCTATTCAAATCATAGCAAGTTACAGGCCCCCTACTTTGACTCAAGATGCCCACTCCACCTATCTAGACCTCTTCAAATCTATCAAGATTCAACCTTTTACCCTGATCATGGGTGACTTTAACTATCCAAACATAGACTGGAAGAACTACTCATGCCAAAACGCAAATGCCCAGAGATTCCTAGATTTCGTCAATGCTAATGCCTTGGACCAGATGCTCAACACCCCCAGAAGAGGTGATAATATCTTGGACTTGGTATTAACCAACATGTGTAACCACTGCAACATCCCTACAGTGTCATCCAGTCTGGTAAGATTCAACCACAAAGCGGTCACTTTCAAAGTCACCATCTCCCCCGACCCCCTCCAGCGAGGGTCAAACAAAAAACTTCTCCAAAGCTGATTTCCGCCTCCTGAGGGAAGACAGCTTCACAGCTCTGTCCCCTCCATAGGAACTGGCACAAATGTCCAAACCTATACCAAAGTACTATACGAGCATTTATACAGCTGCATGGAATCAGGAATACCCAACTGGACAGAATTATCCATTTCACGGAAGAGTAAACCTGTCTGGTGGACATTTGCAATAAATAAACTTTATAATAAAAGGAAAAAAATTGCTTTCCAGGACCAAGAAGGAGCATGTACCTAATTGGAAGCAATCTCTCTAGTGAAATCCTTCAAAGCAAACTTCAAGTCCAAACTGGCCACATGTACTAAAAGACAATCATAAGGCCTTCTTCACATATGTCCACAGTCTCAAAGGAAGCACTCAAATCTGCTCGGAACTGGTGGTCAAGGACATCATTTGTTGATAGCCCAATAAAGCAATGTTAAATGCCTTGTCTAATGTTATTTTGTCTTCCAACATATTGATTTCACTCATTAGTTCACCTTCCAGGCTTACGAAATAATCGTTCATCAGTCTCATGTAGTCTGCGCCTATTTTTAAATTCAATTGTTGCCAGTTCTTTTTTAAGAGTTGGCTTATGTGCTTTCATAACTAGGCATTTTAAGCACATGCAAACCCCATGGCACAACACCCAGCTCTAAGTAGGCAGAAAAGCTGAGTCGCTGCCACCATATGCGTTTATATGCTTGCACTTTCTTTTCTAGTTGAGCAATTAATTTGGTCAATTCAGCTATATCTTGAACCTCATTCGACTAATTATCAGGTACAGAATTGTTCATAAAGTTTAGCAAAGGGCTGTTACCTTTGTAAAGTATGTCCTTCAGAGAGGTCTGAGATATAGGGTTCAATGGACCACTTCCTTGACAAACAGATGCTGTTAGAGACGTTCTACTAGCAGCTTGCAAATCAAAAGTATTCACAGATTGGCTGTAGAAATAACAGAAGAGCGCCAGCATTGGGAGACAAAAAAACACAGCAAAAACAAAGAATATCACTGCTGTAAACTGTGCTTCTGCAAAATCCAATACAAACAAAAGAGAAAAAGAGCACAGTGACATTCAACCTTTTATTAAAATGATAATCTGCAAAGCTTTCGGTTTCCCCTTCCTCAGTGCTTACAAACTAAAAGCATTTCATTTAAGTACAAAATGTTAAAAGTCATATGGTACAGCCAACCAACAGAACAACACAACTAATCAACTTCAATTGATATCAATTAATAACACTTCTCCTAGAGAACAATTGATGTATGCACATATATGTTACCAGATGGGTAGCAAACTTGCTCACTGACAGAACCCACCTAGTCAAAAGAGAAGAAGCCATTTCAAGCAGTAGACCCGTAATGAGCAGTGTACCCCAGGGATTAGTTTTGGGGCCTTTGTTGTTTGGGATATACCTTTCTGATGTGGATGCCAAAACCAGTGAGCTATGGCTGACCAAGTTTGCAGTTGACTGCAAGCTGGAAGCTGTCATCAATTCTCCGAGTGATGTGGACATCCTCCAAGAGGATCAGAAACATGGCCTCCAATTGTCAAAAAATGCATCATCATCCCCTTTCGGGATAGTGACTTCCACACAAATTAGCACATTAATAATAAGGTCCTAAGCACACAATCAGTCATGAGGGACTTGGGTGCCCAGGTTGATAGCAAACTGACTTTTGACCACCATTTGTCTCTGTTGTACAGAAAGCTTTCTACATGGCCCACCTCATTAGGAAAGGTATCTCATCCAAGGACAAGAAGGTCATGACATCCCTATATTCTTCCCTTATAAGACCCATTATTGAGTACAATGCCTCTTTTGCATGTACCTCGCAAAGCACATGCAGCAGCTAGAGACACCACAGAGGTTCCTCAGCAGGAAAATCCAGGGCCTCAAACATCTACCCTGCACAGATAGGCTAAAAGCCCTGTCCCTCTACTCAGTCTCACACAGACTCCTCAGAGATGACCTCTGTCTGGCATACAAAGCAGTCTCAGACCCTGCCCTGATGGGACTGCTACATATCCGCACATGTGACCTCAACCTGGTCTGTGACATCAATAGGACTTATTGACAGGACAGATTTGTGTCCCAAAGACTCCCCCTTCTGTGGAATAGACTTCCTCTCCATGTCAAGCAGACTACCTTATTAACCCTTTTTAAGTGCAATCTAGATAACTGGATGGGGAACAGAAAATACACCTGTGGGATTCCACCTGTGTTCCTGCTTGACTGAGAAATCGGGTGCTGACTTGTCAGAACATGGGCTAAATTCTTGGTTCGGCTTGTAAGGGCCTCAGGGCCAATAGCCTAGTAACTTGCTATGATATTATGATCCTATGAATATTACCAGTACTCCCCTTAGCTCAAAACCTGCGGTGAGAGATTTGGGAAGACAGGTTCATAGCAACCTTAACTTTGATCACCGTGTGTCCACAGTGGTAAAGAATGTCTTCTATGTTTCACATCTCATAAGTAAGCCCCTTGCATCCACAGCTAAAGATGTTATAACTCCCCTGTACCCACCTCTCATCAGACCACTAATAGAGTACAGTGCTACCTTCTGCATGTATCTTACCAGACACATGCAGCAGCTGGAGAGACCTCAGAGTTTTCTCACCAAGAAAATTCAGGGCCTTCAACACATGACCTACATGGTCAGACTGAGGCCCCGTCACTGTTCTCTGTATCTTATAGGCTGCTGACTGGAGATTTCTGCCTGGCCTACAGAGTAGTCTTGGACCCTGCCCTAATGGAAATGCTGCATATCTGCAAGTCAAATGGGACAAGATTCTCTCACTCTAGGGATCTTAACCTAGCCTGTGACAGTAACAGGAAATGCTCGAGAGACAGATATGTCTCCCAGAGATTGCCCCTCCTCTGCAACAAACTAACAGTTTATGCAAAACAGATCTCCTCAATGACCCTATTTAAGCAAATCTTAGACAACTGGATGGGAGACCGTAAATTTACCCCGGGGATGTTACCTATGCCCCTCTTGGATAAGGGCATCAGTGCTGATCACACTGTTGCAGCAATTATAGACCACAGAACTTGGTCAATAAGGGAACAAGGTTATACCATGGTTAGGCAAATGCCCTAGGGCCAATAGCCTGGTAACCTCCTATGAATCTATGAACCTATGTACCCACATTGTCAACAAATGAATGAAGAGGATGAGATGGGGATGCTTTATTCAGACTATTGAATCCTGGGTAATCACATAACACACCTTGTATCATTAGCTCCCTCTTATTGGTATAACAGGCATATCATTATTACATATGCTTCTACTTATCAATCTGTTTTACAGTTATGCCTTTATACAGCTGCATGTTCTTCCTAAAACAGGACACGTTATAATGTGAAGTACGTAAACAGACATTAAGTGGAGCAGTAGCACATGACAACAGAATGCCTTCTCTCTGCCATTTGATTGCTCTTATATTGCTGCATTTACTATGCTACCTGCAGAGCTCTACAGAACATTCTCTGAAATAACATATACAGTTTACAAGATACCTTGATTCTGCACATAATAGGTTCTTAGGTTCAAAGGTAGGTACTAGGCTATCGGCCCAAGGGCCTAAGTAAGCCTAGCCAACAAGGTTTCCTGGCTTACGCCACCCAAGAAAAGTTATTTTCCTGTGCCCCTGTCAAGCAGAGCCACAGAAGAGATCCACAGGGTGTATTTCCTATTTCCCATCCACTCATCAAGATTTTTCTTGAAGAGTGCTAATGAGGAACTGTGCTTGACATAGATGGGTAGCTTGTTCCAGAGTATGGGAAGTCTCTGGGACAGGAATCTATCCCACCAGCATGTCCTGTTTATTGTGGTGACAAGGTTTAGGTCCTTAGAGTGTGTTGCTCGGAGGGATTGGGATTTCTTTAGGTGTAGCATGTCCAACAGCTCTGGGTTTGACACAGCTTTATATGTTAGTCAGAGATCACCTTGGAGTAGGCGATATTCTACGAAGTAAACCTGGAGTTTTTTGAGGCGGTCAGTGTAGGGCATCTGTTTGAGGCCAGTAATCCTCTTTGTGAGGTATTTCTGTGGCCTTTCTAGCTGCTGCGGATGTCTTGTGAGGTACATTCCAAAAGGGGTGTTGTACTCTATAATGGGTCTAATGAGTTTCACGTAGAGGGGAACAATGACCTCTTTTTTCCTGGATGAGAACCCTTTTGTGATGAGGTGTGCCACGTAGAAGGATTTCCTGACTACCGTGGCGATTTGCTATTTGCCAAAGGAGAGACCACTGTCCACCTGGATCCCAAGGTCTCTTACTAAGCATTCAGCATTAAGCAGACTGCCATCTATGTGGTAGTTCATGGGTACAGAGTTTTTAGCAAAGGGGATAACAATGCACTTTTTGGCATTGAGCTTGAGGCCATGGCTCTGACACCAGGCATCTCTCTCAGTGAGGCTCTTCTGTAGGATGTCCACATCATTTGGGGACTCAACTATGGCTCCTAGTTTGCAGTCATCTGTGAATGTCATTAGCCAAAGGCCTTCTGTGTTAGCCTGTACTTCAGAGAAGTAGATACCAACCAGGAGAGGTCCCAGGACAGAACCCTGTGGTACTCCACTTGTAACTGGTTTGAAGTCAGATTTGAGTCTGCAACTTTTACAGTGTGGGTTCTGTCAGTGAGCCAGTTGGCAGCACATCTTGTGACATAGAGATTTATACCTAGTTTAGTATGTTTAGCTATAATTCCAGAATGGGGGATGGTGTTGAAAGCCTTGGCAAGGTCAAGATAGGCTGTGTGAACCACCTTACCATCATCTACGGCTTTGATGACTGCCTCAAAGAAGTCAATCAGATTCAGGAGGTATGATTTGCCTTTCACAAACCCGAACAGGGTGGGGTCCAGTGTTTGGAGGTTACCAATGTCTTTGTTTATGAGTTCCATGATGATACGTTCCATGGCCTTACAGACCAGGCTCATCAGGCTAATAGGGCGATAGTTCCCAGGATCAGTGGTGGCTCACCTTTTGCGGAGTGGGATAACTGTTGCTGTGCACCATTCATTGGGCACAAAGCCTGTCATGAGGTTATGACTGAACATGGTGCTTAGGACGGAGCCATTTCATTCTGAACTTCATGTAAAATGTAGCCTGGGATGTTGTCCGGTCTCATGGATGCTGTGTTTTTGGCTTTAGAGAGTGCAGCTTTTATCTGCGTAGCTGTGATTACAAGGACTCTGCATTCTTCCTGGGCCCTTTAGGGGGTGAGAGGGGGGTAAATTTAGAACTGAACCTATCTGCCAGGATGATGGCAATATCAATTGGTTCTGTAATTTTCATGCCATTGTGCTGTAACTCAGAGCAGATCTGGGTGCTGCCATTGAGATTCTTGACATAGCTATAGAATGCTTTGTGGTTGTCCCTAGAATTAGTCATGATTTTGTTTTCGTAGCTAGCTTTGGAGGATCTTATAAAGGATTTCAGCTTTTTACTGAGGCTGACCAGGAAACTCCTCTACTCATGGGATTTTACTCTCTTTTGCAACAGTTTCTTCCTTCTGTTGTAGAGTTTGTTTATGGCAGGAGACCACCAGATTGGCTTACTATTTTTGGAGGATAGCATCTTGGTTCTGTTTGGGAAAGCACGATCCATGCACTCGTGTAAGTGCTTATAGAGTGCATTTGTGTAGGATTCAGCAGTCATAACTGTATTGTCCATCTGCATGGGTGTCATGAAGTTCGCCACTTCTGTTTTAAGAAGCATGAAGTTGGCTTTGGAGACATTTTTTACTGTGGTTTCCTTAATGGGGGGTTGGGGTGGGATGTGGATATCTAGGGTGATTAGTTTATGGTCAGATCTGACCAATGTGGAGTTGACTTCAGGTGCGGAACACTGGTCACTCATGTTGGTAATGACTAGGTCTAGGATATTGTTGCCCCTGGTGGGCGTGTGGAAGTTGATCTAGGGCATTGGAATTTATGAATTCCAGAAAGCATTGAGTGAAGGAGTTGGTACATAAGTAGTTTTCCCAGTTAATTGTGGGGTAGTTGAAATCACCCATTATTAGAGTGTTTGGTTGAACCCTAATATTTTCCAGTATATCAAGAAAAGACGAGTGTGAATCCTGGGGCATGGTGGGGCATCTGTAGCAAGCTACAATTTTGATTGCAGTTTTGCCCAGGGTTAGTTGCACTTGGATAACCTTGGATCTATTATGCTGAGCAACTAGCCTGGAGGTGTGGATATCCTTAATGAATATGGACACACCTCTGCCTTTGGTGTTCTGGTCCAGGTTAGGTGGCCGAAAGTTGTGGTATAAGTTATAGCCTGGTAATGCAGTGGTGCTCTCTGGAGCCCTTAAACCAGGTCTCGTTCACTGCACAGATATCGATGTTCTCCATTTTAAGGAGTGCCTCAAGGGAGTGCATTACCCTCAGTTTTTGCTTGCCTGTTCCTGTTATGGTGGTGAATTTGTCATTTGAACTGTGCCTAAAAAAGGCACAATAGGGGCAGCAATAGCCTTAACCAGTGTCTGGAATCCCAGGGGTGACAGGTGCAGGACATCTCTGGCAAAGCATCATGGTCTGTTGATCATGTCATCCCAAGCAGACAGATCCTGGATCCCTTTAGAATGACACCAGAAGCTTAGCCAATTGTTGAAGTCAATTATTTTGTCCTTGTTCTGCGGTATCATTCTGGGTGATGGCAGGATGCTACTCAGGGCTAGTGTCATACCTGCCTGGGCTAAAGATCGGAGGGCTCTTCCATGTCTCTTTTCATGTAGTCCAGTGAGGTACATCTCAGGTCATTCACACCAACATGGGCAATGACAGAGTTATATTTGTACTTGTTATGGAGTGACATGAGTGCGTGGGTTATATGGTGGATCCTGGCACCTGACAGGCAGCTGACAGTAACCTTCTCCTTGTTCAGCCTGGTGAGTGGGATGTCATTGTGCCTGACTACAGAGTTACCTATGACTAATGTCTTGGGTACATTGTTTTGCCTTATGGGCTGTGGTTGAGATGCGCACTGAGTCTGTGGGCTATGTGACATTTGGGTTATGTTGGGGGGTGGAGGTTGCTTGCGTTTCTGCTTTGGAGGTCTCTGTTGCTTGAGCAGACTATTACTGAGAGGCTCCACAAATGTTTTTGTGTTTCTATGTGTGGATTTGGTGGTATTGGTTTATTGGGACTATGCGATGAATGTGGTGTGGTGCAAGTGTTTACCTTCTCCTCTTGACTGTCAAGTTCATCCTTGGTTGGAGAGAGCTTTACCTCCAGTTTGGCTAGGTAGGTGCATCTCTCACAGGTTGTAGTGTTGGGTGGTAGGAGGAGAGGGTTGTCTGTGTACATGAGGCAATTGCTACATTGCCCCAAGATGCCCATATTCATCAGCTAGACAGGGGAGAACACTGGGAGCTGACCCTTGGACATGCCTGAATAAAAAACTATTTTCCTTTAGACAAGTGAGGAAAGTGAGTACAAGAGCTGTTTTTCTCTAGGTAATGAGGAAGGTTGAGTGCTGTAGTAATTTGTAGCTTATTTAGTGCTAACAACAAGTTCTGACCAATTGCTGAGCACAAATAAGCAAATTCAAGTGCTAAAACTAAGAATCTGTATCTGAACTAGACTAGTTACAGGAAAGAAACAAGAGCAAATGCTGGCTTTTAAATCAGAAAGTTGAAAGAGATGGACAAATTGCCCAAATCCATTCTTATAATACCAGATGTTTTAGTACTGAGATTGCTCCTTAGAGTGAGGTGCTTTGTAGAATAAAATACTGCTACCAGTTAAGAATAAAATATTTAGCTATTTTACCAGAAAGTCATGTAGGATGAGGATCAAATGAAAGCATTTCAGCATTAAGTAATTCTCAAGAAATTGTAAATCAAGACATTAAATTAGTAACAGTATGATTGTGAAAACAATTAGGTTTTCATATGTTTTGTAGAGTATAAGCATTTTCATAGACGTTTTGATCTATATTCACCTCCCTTTGGTTCACATCTTTTTAATTCCTATAAAAATCAAAAACAGTGAAGCAGGGAAATAGGACAGGGTGGCAAATCCCAAAAGTATCATATACTGTGAAGTGGGGTAATGCAGTGTGAACGTCATAGCTATACAAAATTCATCATTACTGTCTGAAATTAATCATATCTGTTCACCTCTTTAATAAAACACATGCAGTTACCTTATTTTGCATAGTCTTTCTCATGAATCTCTTTCTCAGTTAAAAATGTTGTTACTTTGCTAGAAGATTATGCAAACCTAGAAATTTTTTGTAGTCTTTGCTTTGTTTAAATTATATATATATATATATATATATATATATATATATATGTGTATATATGTATATATATATATATATATATATATATATATATATATATATATATATATATATATATATATATATATATATATATATATGTGTGTGTGTGTGTGTGTGTGTGTGTGTGTGTGTATATATATATATATATATATATATATATATATATATATATATATACACAAATGTGTATGTGTGTGTGTGTGTGTGTGTGTGTGTGTGTGTGTGTATGTGTGTGTTGAAGATATGGCAATCATAGTGTGCTAGCAAAAGCTGCACCTTCCACCTGATATAGATGGAGGCTGACATTCTGGTGTGGCTCCCATACACATACTCTATGTATTTTTTCAATAGCAAACATCAATATAAACTGTGCAAAACTGAGTTGCTGACAGCCCTGTCAGATCAAAAATGTAACCACAGTGCACCTTGCTGGAAGAAAACTGATAAGTAAAGCATTTTACGACTGTGTGTGATCTCAATCTCGGATACAGGATGTCTGGGCCAGGAAATTATTTCTATTGTCCTAAGACAGAGATAATTACTCTGTTTCACATGTAAAATGTTTCTTATTGCTGTGGCTTCTTGGCAGGTGCAGATAACAAAGAAATGTTAAATTTTAAGTTCTGTGAGCCTGGGAAACATAAGTAGAAGTGTCAAAAATGATGTAATCTGAAATGACTCATCAGTAATGTGTATTATCAATTTAAAACTTTCTCAGAGAGAATCTGACAACAACTCACCAGCACTGTGCCTTGCTCTGCAAGTAAGATCTTCGATCTTAGTATTTTTCTTAGAGATAGATAGATAGAAATAGCAAGATTAGTCGAACTGTTTTCTATATTTATGTGAGACTTTCCTACAATGTTGTTTTAAAGTACTTCCTATGATTTCTGAACTCTCTAATGTCATTGTGTTGAATTAATAAGTACTGTCATGTGATTTTTATTTATTACTAAATATATTTAAACCTTTGAACTGTGGCTGTTTTGTGTAGAGATAATTTAAGCTCATAGAATACTTGCAAGTATTTAGTGATACTGTATAGGCCATCCTAAATAGCCTTGAAGTCTCAGTCACACTTACCAATTGGATAATAATAATAACATTGCACAGTAGAATTGGACACCTTTTGGTAAGGTCCTTTATAGTAGCTGATAGTAGTGGTTAGTGGCAGTCGGTACTACCACATAGTCTGGGCGGAAGGAGGCATAGCTAGTGAACCTGTGGCAGCCTTCCCCAGGAGTGTCTTTGTTTGTATATAACTCTAATTTCAAAGTGTGAATGTGTCAGCTACTTAGGCAGGGACAGGAAGCACTGGTTGGACAGAGAGTTTACTGGAGGTTTTGACTTGATCACTCAACTGAGATCTGAACCCTATAGCTGTGCCAGTGGGGAGTCTTACTGGGGATCTAGAGAGAAAGGGAGAACACAGCCCCAGACTGACTGTGATCTCTGTGCACTCAAGGGAAATTTTACTTTACTGTGTGTGTTCTTGCTATCCTCCCAATGTGGATGACCCTCACTGGTGCTAGTGGTGAGGATTGAGGCTCCTTGATTACTGGGCCAGTGCAGGGGCATCACACAAACTAACAGAAGTTCAAAAGACAGCAATTAGTATTATAAGTGATTTGAACTGGTCAATATACGTTCTGTAGCTATCAGGTTCATAGCTAATTCATCTCATAGGGCTCAGTTTCAAAGAAGTGTCCTGTGCATCTCATCATGTGAGTTCACTGCCATTCTTCAAGAATTATTACTCAGTGCTTCTGGTTAGTTCTCATGTTCCTTCCATCCCTCAGTCTATCCAGCCAGCCAGTCAGCCAGCCAGCCAGCCAGTCAGACTACCATGCAACCGTCTCCATCTACTCATTCGTTCATTCATTCATCCAGCCAGTCATACATCCAACCATCCATTTGTCCATTTTCAATACTGACTTTAATTATCTGTTGCACTGTTATACAGTGAACTATCAGACCTTCCAATTTTTTTATTTTTTTTTTTATTTAAATTTATTTATTAAATAGATTTGCCCATTAAGGTTAAGTACATCCTTTCAGGAACAGTCCAGGACTGTCCACTGGCTTACATGACAATGACATAAACTGTAATTAGGCCTCCTGAACCTTTATTACTTTACTGTTTGCAGTCACGATTTCGGGTAATGACAGTTATAGACCAACATATGCGACTTGCACTGCATTTTAGTTCCAAGTCATTAGCTGTCATTTCTTACAACAGGCATATTGCATAAAAGTCTGCACTGTTTTTTTCTGATAAAGAAGTAAAAATCTTTAATGCAAGTACCTTAGAAATGATACAGAGAGACACAGCTTTGCAAATTGAATGAAAAATATAGCTACAGAGGCAAGTGATATATATTTAATTTGAAATAGATTTTGAAACTGCATGAGGGAAGAATATTTTGTGCTGTTTTATGCTAAATTTTTTAAAATGATCATCCGCGGTGGTGCAGCGGTAGCGTTGTTGCCTCACAGCCAGTGGTTCTCCCATTCGATTCTCAGCTAGTGTGTGGGGAGTTCCTTCTGTGTGGAGTCTGCATGTCCTCCCTGCGGGTCGAGTGGTGTTCCGAAAGACATGCGTGAATGGGCATGCCTTCATTGAAGGTTGGGCATCAAGCTGGCAACTCGGCACTGTGAAAATCTACTGCCAATCATTAGCAGATCGGAGTTCCGCTGTGGCGACCCCTAACTGGGAAAAGCCGAAAGACAACAACATTGTGCAATATATCACTCTACAGTACAAAATATCTGAATGTTAACATGTATTGCATTCCTCAATTGCTTCAAAATGCCATCATTGCTGCAATTATCTTCAGTACTATTCAGCACAGTGCACTGTCTTTGAAGAATTACCATCAACACCATATTTTACTGAAGAGATTAAAATTAACAGTGTCAGTGGTGCAACAGGTAGCACATTTGAATTTGGTTCAGAAGGTTGTGGGTTCTATTCTCACATAAAGTAGACATTGCTGATACTACTATGCAGCATAAGGGGGGTGCTGAACTTCTGAGTGTGCCGTCTTTTGGCAGAGATCTTAAAGTGAGGCCCGATCTGCCTGAGTTGGTTGTAGCTCAGATGGATGTAAAAGATTCCATGCCACCTACAGAAAAGAGTAAGGGTCCTTTATTTTAAACATATTTATAGTATTTACATAATATTTACAATACGTACACCAGTTACAATATTATACAAACTACATTATTCAATATACCCATTTCTATCTTCCATTGATACAGAAATTCAATCTTTTAATTAAATTATTGACCAGAATCGTATTTTTCTAACACTGCTACAAAATCTCAATTCCCAGTACGCATTATTTCCTTCACCATTTGATTCCAAATAATCCATATTACATCAAACATTTCCTTGTCAGTCGTATACATATTCTTTGCTTCTATTCCCATAAAAACATATTCAGTCATGTTCATATTAACATCATCTGCTCTTTTCATCAAAGTATTTCAAGTCACCTATTTTTTTCCACAATTTCGCAGTTTTTTTATACTTCAAAAATATGTTCTGCTGTTTCAAATTATTTACAGTACTTATTTATTCATTCCTCTCATTTTATGTGGCATGTTGGTTTTTACTGGTAATTTACTTATAGTCAATCTCCATACAAATCTTGAAATTCTACATATTTTTAACTCTTTCTGTTATAACCTTTATCATTTTGATTTTCCCATCATACAAATCTCTCCACAGGTACACATAATAATGTTTGCACATAAACATTTTAGATCATATTTCCTTTCATTTTGAATTTCATCTGTTTTTATTTTCTGTAATAATAATAAATTTTCCTGATAAAGTTGCATTTCAGTGAGTATACCACATATTGTTCTTTTAAAATGTATAACTACCTTCCATTCTTTCTTATGTCTGTTTTAATATTTTAGTTAGTAATTCATCATTAATATTTATGTTTTAATATTATAGTTAGTAATTCATCATTATAATTTTTTAACATCTTAAGGACTTTATACAGATTTAGTGAAGCCACATACACCTCTGGATTTATTATTCCTACAACAACTTCCTCTTATCAATATATAAAGTTAGTCAAGTATGCCATTAATATTGTTTTTATTAAATAAACAGTTTTCTTAAAAAAATAATCTAACCATTTTTCCAAATCATACATGTATTTCTCATTTTCTCTATCATCTTCTTCCACTGTAAGTCTCTTAATTCCTGCTATGCAAAGCATACCATATTAAATTCAATTTCTCCTGTCTTCCCAATATACCCTAAACCTTTACTCATTTCTCTGTTCAAATATAAACCTATGGCATTTAACTATTCATCTGAATAATTTAATAGTACTATCATTCCTACCACATTCTTTGTAGCAAGTATTAAATCATCTGCATAGACTGACAAAATAGGTTTATTAGTATTCTCCTTATAAAATATTCGTCTTTCTTCATATCTTGGTTTCTAGAAACTAATACTGCATTTATTACTAGTACAAAAATTAAGCTACTTAATGGGCAGTTTTGTTTTATAACCGTCTTAATAGTTATTTCTTGACTAAATCACCAGTTTAACAAAACTTTTATTCTGTTATATTCATAGGCAGTTATACACACACTTCTTATCTTTGACTAATATTATTTGCCTGAAATATCTCCTACAATATTTCATGTTGTATAGAATCAAAGGCCTTACTTAAATCATTAACCATTGTTTTCATTTGTTCTTTCCTATATATACAGTCATCTACCAATTCTCTGTAATTAATAATACCTGGCTTCCTTTATCATTAACACTACATATTGTTTTCTATATTATATCAGCCGGTAAATCATTATTCTCACACTACATTTCCAAACTATGGAATAAACTCCCAACCTCTCTTATTACCAACTGCTCCATCCCTCAATTCAAAAAACTTCTCAAAGCACACCTTTCAAATTCTTGGCTCTGTCCCTGCAACCCTACATGATATTCAATACTCCCTTCCTCAGTAGCTGTAATCCATTTTGTATGTCCTCCCTAGGTCTTGAAACTGGAACTGGCTACTGTATTATATCCAAACACATTTATCTCTCCAGTGCAACAACTTATGTCCTCACTCTAGCTTCCACTGTATTCCTTCATTAAAACAAACAGCTATTTATTATCCATGTTATCCAGCACATACTGATTGTATATTTACTACTACCTCTTCATGTAATTATAGTCTTCCTCTCTTTGTATAACACTGTATTCTCATGTATTATTTTGTACTACCTGCTGTTTTTTTGTATTACTGGTTATTCCTTTGCATTATTTATTTATAATTTGATTTTTATGATGTACTATTCTATGATTTGTTAAGTAAATCAGGAGCTTTTCTCCCCGGGTTTCCACTGAAAAAGGACCTGAGTCCAGTCAGACGTTTCCAGTAAACAAATGTTAAACAAATAAATAAAAATAAAAATATGCAGAGGACACTAAGAAGACAAATGATATAGTAAAAAACCTTCATGCCGTCATGCCAGAAAATGTCATTGTCTTGTTTTTCAGTAATATATGACACAGAATGTATGCAATGTCAGCATCAGCTTTATGCAGCAATTGCTGGATATATAAAATAATTCTTCCTTCATGACTCCTATCCTTCAGCCTGTACAAGCTGCTACAGAATGCTTAACACTATAATAACTATTGGGAATTAATACACACTCTGGTACAGATAAGCATACAGCATTGAAAACTTATAGCATGGTGTGGCTACACATAGTAATATTAAGGCATGTCATTAAAAGTCACTGACAGCACTGTACCTGCACGACACATACTTCAACAGTGCATTTGACATGATGATTAGCCAGTATGTTTTAAGCAACTCTTAACTCTTATGTCATACAGTGTTGTATATGGCAGCCACAGGGGAACATTACAATTATTTATATTCACTTATGTCCATTTATTAAAGGAGTTGAATTATTTCACTGCAATAATAGCATGTATTGCTTTCTCATATCTGATGTAATAGATTGTGTATAAATATATGCTATTCCACTTTTCAGGAACACTGTAAAATGGTCTTTTAAGTATCACAGTAAGACATTGTCCTGTTTGATTCTCAGCTAGAGCGTCTTCTGTGTGGAGACATGCATGAATGGGCATTCCCTCGTTGAAGGTTGTGCATCAGAGCTGGCAACTTGGCACGTAAAAATCTGCTGCCAATCATTAGCAGACCGGAGTTCCGCTGTGGTGACCCCTAACCGGGAAAAGCCGAAAGACACAACACAACAACCTACTAATAAATATAGTTCAGCTTGTACATGTAACATAATATACATACAAGCACTGAATCTTGATTTGGCTATGTCAACTCTGAGCATTGATGACACCTCTGTGGAACATTGCACTAACAGAAATATTAAAGATAAAAATTACTAAAAGTCACATACTTGATAACTTTCAATGCTCATCAATTAATTATACGTATTATAAAGGAATAACATTAAACTGGGAAAGAAAGTTGACCAGACATGGCCATTGTCCTCTTGTGCAGCATCCAAGTAAGAATGTGGCAGTACAATGCAAGTCTTAAAGAGCATTAGTGCTACACTACAGCACCCAAGTAAGAATACTGCAGTACAATGCAAGTCTTAAAGAGCATTAGTGCTATACTACAGCACCCAAGTAACAGTACTACAGTACAATGCAAGTCTCAAAGAGCATTAGTGCTATACTACAGCACCCAAGTGACAATACTGCAGTAGAATGCAAGTCTTAAAGATCATTAGCGCTATACTACAACACCCAGGTAACAATATTGCAGTACAATACAAGTCTTAAAGATCATTAGTGCTATATTGCAGTAAATCTTAGTCATGCATGCATCATGATGTTTGCATGGCTATATGTTGTGAACAAATGGCAAAAGGTGCTATATTTGTGTGTCTGTATGTTTGTGTGTGTCCTGTAATAGACAATACAATGAATGTCTTAATTAGCATTAGCACTATACTACAGTACATCCTAGTCATGCATACCTTATAATGTTTGTATAGTTATATGGAGTAAACAAAACTAATGTCCCTGTCACTATACTCCTTATCATAAAGATTTCTTAGGGGAGACTTATGCCTGGCTTACAGAGCAATCCAAGGCCTAAACATAATGAACTTGCTGCATATCCGTAAATCAAACGGGACTAGGGCTACCTGTTCCAGGGACCTAAATATGGTCTGCGACTTAAATAAGACATGCTGGAGGGACAGATTTATCTCCCAATGACTGCCGCATCTTTGGAACTGGCTGATAATTCATGTGAAACAGAGCACCTCTATGACACTGTTCAAGAGGAACCTGGATGAGTGGATGAGGCACATTAATTCTTACCAGGGGTAGAGCCCACAACTGTCCTGAACATGGGCAGTCATCACTAAGTACAATATTGGGTATTGACTAGCATTTCTACAGTATTCCATAGGGATGAAATGGCTAGGCTTAAAATGACCCCCGGGTCGATAGCCTAGTAATCTCGTATGAGCCTATTATCCTATGAACACATGGCAAAAGATACTATGTTTGTGTGTGTGTCTGTGTGTGTGTGTGTGTGTGTGTGTGTGTGTGTGTGTGTGTGTGTGTGTGTGTGTGTGTGTGTCTTTATGTGTGTGTGTGTGTGTGTGTGTGTGTGTGTGTGTGTGTGTGTGTGTGTGTGTGTGTGTGTGTGTGTGTGTGTATGTGTGTGTGTGTGTGTCTGTGCATGTGTGTGTGGGTCTCTATTAGAACACAGAAGTTTCAAAACTTTGAATGCTCTAATATCGAACCCTATTCAATGGAAGTTGAAAACATCGAACATACAGAACAGCAAATTTTTCCTAGGGAAACAATTTGCTGTTCAAAAACACATACACACAGCACAAGCACACCAAACAAACAGCAATCCACACACATACACCTAAAATCTTACACCTAACCCTACACTAAACTATACATACATATTAACCCAAATGCTAACCCTAAGGTCCGTCACTATTGTAGACTCACCTCACCCGCACCCCAACCCTAACTCACTTACCCCGCCCTAACCCTCACGTCCACACAATTGCACACTTACCTGACCTGTGCCCTAACCCTAACTCACCTAACCCACCTTAACCCTCACATCCACACAATTGCACACATACCTAACCTGCACCCTGACCCTAACTAACCTAACCCGCTCAATCGCACACTTACCTGTACCCGACCCATAACTTTCCACCACAGCGCTGAAAATACCGAAGCAACAGAAATGGACAACCAAATTCTTTCCCTAGGAAAAAATTTGTTTTTCTGTAGCTTCGATATTTTCAACGTTTGCTGAAAAGAGGTCGATATTAGAACATTCGAAGTTATGAAAATTCGATGTTCTAATCTAGACCCCGTTTGTGTCTCTGTGTCTAGTGATAAACAATACAATACAATGCATGAGCTTTATCACTATACTGTAGTACATATTAATAATGCATGCCTCATGATGTTTGCACTGCTATATGTAGTGAAAAAAATGGCAAAAAATACTGTGTGTTTGTGTGTGTATGTATGTGTGTTTGTGTATGTAACCCACTTTGATAATCTGTGCAATGCAAGTCTTAATGAGCATTAGCGCTACACTATAGTACATCTTAGTCATGCATGCCTTATGCTGTTTCCACAGCTATATGTAGTAAACAAAAGGCAAAAGCTACTATGTGTGTGTGTGTGTGTGTGTGTGTGTGTGTGTGTGTGTGTGTGTGTGTGTGTGTGTGTGTGTGTGTGTGTGTGTGTGTGTGTGTGTGTGTCCTGTAATAGACTTGATTAGTGTCTCATCCAGGACTAGTTCTCTGTCCTGCACATTTTTACCAAGACCACTTCTTAACCTGCATAGGATTAAGTGGCTGTCAGACAATGAATGAATGAATGAATGAATGAATGAATGAATGAATGAATGTTGTCTTAAACTAATACAGGAGAGTGCTGCACACCTCCAAGTGTAGTGTCTTTCTTGTAAAGTCAGACCACAAAATGGTTTCCTTTGAAGTAAAAACAAAACCTGGAAACCCAGCTAACTCTGCAATATTCAGGAACCACTCTAAGGCTAACTTCGTACTATTAAGTGATAACTTGGCAAAATATCAAGTCCCCATAAACCCTGAGAACACTACTGCATATGCAGAACTGTTCACAGAAACCCTATACAACCACGATAATAGCTGCATAGAGGCAACTGAACCCACCAGGAAAGTGCAGAACTAACTCAAAAAATAAGCCACCCTGACAGAATCACAACACTGATAGGCTGAATAACAGAAGGAAGAAAACCATGGCAAAAATTAGGAGTTGCAGTACCCAGCAGGATAAAAGCACTCTCATCAAACTTAGCAAACAGCTGGGAGGATGCATAATGTCTACCTAAGCCATATTTGAGGTAAATTTGGCTTCCCAGGTCAAGGACAACCACAAGACCTTCTATAGCTATGTCCACAACCTCAAAGGCAATACGCAATTATGTGCCAAGCTCATTGTTAATGGAGCCACCTATACTGAGACAGAAGATATAGCAAACCTACTGGTCAACAAATTCAGCTCCAACTTTACCCCTCTCTTCCCTTCAACCTTCTCTCAGAAAATACCATCAATTATAACTCCCCCTTCTATCACAAGGGAAAAGGTCCTTAATGCTCTCTCTAAGGCTGAGAACACTGCATCATTGGGACAAGACAATATCCCAGGATGCCTTATAAATACCATGAAACATAACCTATCAGGGCCTCTGTAACTGCTATTTAACTGTAGCCTCCAAACAGGCTTCATGCCTCATGTAAAGAGAACAGCAACAATAATCCCTCTGCACAAAGCTGGGCCATCTACAGACCATGAAAACTACAGACCCATAAGTCTCACTAGCCTCATATCCAAAGTCATGGAAAGAATTATCATGGAAATGCTCAGTGATGACATAGGAAACTTCCACACACTGGATCCAACACAGTCTGGTTTTGTCAGTGGTGGGTCATGCCTACTCAACCTGATGAACTTTTTTGAGAAGGTCACCAAAACAATGGATGAGGGCAAAATGGTTCACACTGCCTTCCTTGACCTGGCCAAGGTGTTTGATGCAACATTCCCCCAAGCATTGTTAACAAACTCAAGAGGTTAGGTATAAACCCTTATGTCATCCACTGGATAGCCAGCTGGCTCACAGACAGGACCCAGGAAGCTAGAATTGGAAGGTCCACGTCTATGAACACTCCAGTCACAAGCGGAGTCCCTCAGGGATTGGTCCTGGGACTACTTGCCTGTGATATAAATAGGACCTGATGGAGAGACAGGTATGTATCCCACAGACTACCCCTTTTCTGGAACAAGTTACCATCCATGTGAAGCAGAGTTCCTCCCTAACCCAATTCAAGTATAACTTAGACAACTGGATGGGGAACCGGAAATTCATCCCTGATTTGCACCTATGTCTCAAATGGACACAGGCACCATGCAAATAGTTCATCTCCCAAGCCCCTGCTTACACTTATCAAGGGTACCAAAACTTGTCAGAGGTTTGGGATGCATAGCTAGGGTTAAAGAGGACCTTATGGTCATTAGTCTACTAAACACCTATGAACCAGTTAATTCTACTTATTGTCACGACATACCACAGACGTGAAATTAACTGCACATTAAATCTAATGCAAACACAGGCACCCCAGACATGGAATTAACTGTACATTAAATATAATTTAAACACAGGCATCCCAGATGTGAAATTAACTGTACATTAAATCTAATTCAAACACGGGCACCCTAGACTTGGAATTAACTGTGTATTAAATCTAATTTAAACACAGGCATCCCAGATGTGGAATTAATTGCACATTAAATCTAATTCAAACACAGGCACCCCAGATGTGGACTTAATTATACATTACATTTAATTCAAACACAGGCACCACAAATATGGAATTAACTGTACATTAAATCTAACTCAAACACAGGCAGTGCTACTTGTTTTAAGTTGCAGTATCAAAAAAACATTGTAATAAGCAGAAATCTGTTTATTTCACAATCTTCATTTGGAGATAACATATAGAAACCTGACTCTAGAACAAATACCTAACCAGAGATTAAACATTATATTATGCTCATTTGCTGAGAATAGTCAGACTGGAATATTTTTTAACTATTTCCTGACCAAGTAAGCCCAATGGACAAAGTCTATTTTCAGGGGCAACCCAGGTGCGCTGTTTGATTAATTGACTCTGAGTCACACATTAAACACATGAAGATTGTGGGAATTGTACCCTGTGCACAGGAAGCAGCACTTTAGCAGTTCATTGGCAGGCACTGTTTTAGTCCTCTGCACAAAATGGCAGCCTTGGAAGTGGGGAAATACAGAACCAATAGTTTATATTCTGGTGCATAAGCATTCCTTCCAGAATTATACAAAGCAGTCGTGCATCATCTAAATTCAAGTCAGTATCAAAAAGTAGCTTTTACTAAAGTGTCATACAAAAGTCTTCCAAGCTGATGTGAGATATACTAAGCCAGATGCCATATCTCCTCAAGGTCTTACTCAGTGATCCTCCTGTCTATACACTCATACTTATCAGCTTTCCAGTTTCTTCGCTAGGTAGACTCAGTGATAAAAAATAAGAGATTTAAAAAAATCAGTCAAAAGATTTCGAATATGCATATGACTGCCTTGATCAAATTATGCTAAGGTTCTATGGTAAACTAAGTAATCTCTCCCCTAAGATTGTCTCACAATCTCATTTTTGAAGGCTACTTTTTATGAGATGTTCATGTTAGTATAAGACCTACCTATTAATGAAAGACATTTTTGAAATGGCCTTTTAATCAGTCATACTAAGTCTCCCACATCACTATAGTTTCATTTTCAGCTGTATAGGCTATAAACTAACTTACAAGGACTCCAAGAAAAGCTGTGTCCCTAAATGAGTTACACAATGCTTTTTATTAGGAGTGACATGGGGCAAAATTCCTAATACTGTGAATATTACCCATCTCTGCAGTTTCTAAAAAGTCATAACAAGGTAGAAGACGTCACAATATATGTGGAAAGTAAAACCTTTTGACAACCTTCAGAACCCAGGTACAGTACCACAATAAAATGGAAACTAACACAGCACCCTATTAGGCCTCAAAGTAGCATAACAGCAAAGCATCAGGTAATAGATTCACATTTACTTTAAAAACAGATCTGATTTTAGTGACATTGAATGATTTTTGATGGGGAAGTTGATTATATATTAACAGCACAATGATGAACACAAACACACAAATATATACAGGTGTGTGTGTGTATAGAAATATGCACACAAAACTCTGTCCCTTCATAAACACAAAACATGCAAACATGAGTATACAATCACTCACAATGACACACACAAGCACACACATCCACACACTCAACATATATGCACATGAATACATACACATATAGACCCCACACACACACACATACACACAAAACCGATCCACACACTTACTGCCTAACTTGCATATCCAAGTTTCGCATTGTAGAAGTCCTTTTTGTACAAGTAATAATAAAACTACATTACAGTCTGATGTACATACACAGTCTGATATACAAAGAACTAACATCTTTAACTGAAAAAAAAATATATCAGTTCTTTCTTTAAATTTGTATTCTGAAGTTGATCGACCGCACACTGAGTATGTTCATAGTTTGAACTTTGCCTACTAGTGATATTATCTACAATGTAGATATGTAGAAAACTGTCTTTCAGTAAGTGTCATTGGCATTTATCTGGCAGGCTATTTTCAGAATAGAGTGAAAAAAAATGCTTTGCTAAACTCTGCTTCTGAAATGCTTAGCTTCCATGAATGTAAATATCATACATGGACCAGAATCAACTTAGTAGTACTTCTTCCGTACTGATGTCAGAGCTTCTGCAGTACATTTGGTTCATGAATGCTTTAATAGTGTGGTTATCAGAGCAACATGTTGATTCTTGTAAATTGTAGCAGGTCTATCTGCTTTTATATTGTAATCCTGCATCAAGTTTACGAAGTTTTACTCTCAGATGGCAACTTACTGAAGTATACAGCAATACACACACAAGACTTTCGTACTTCCTTTGGTTTCCTCTTCTCAAACCACTACAACTTCTTCTTTTCGTAAAAGTCAATACATAAACAGGGAGCTGCTTAAACAGTCTGCTTAAGATCATATTCAGACATAAGTAATTTATGCTACAATGCGAACCTTTTAAAACTATGGTACAGGGCATGAGAAGCACTCGATATTACAACAAAAGTTGAGCAGCTTTGTTTAAATATTATTTCCTCAAATAAGCTTACCACAAAATGTAATTAGTAGTGTTCCTTTAAATATCATTTAGGTCAAACTACAAAATGAAACGGGGAAAAAAAAACATGTATAAATCTTACCCTTTCCACTGTTACTATCTCTTGCACTGTTACACATACTCCATTTGAAAGATTTTACTCCTTCTACGAAATGTTTTGTATGTTAGGAGGGTTTATTTCTTTCTCTGTCTTATCATCAGGGTTGAGCAAAGAAAACATTAAAAGTAACCGAAGTGAATAAACCCTTAGGAAATGTGTTCTGTCATGCCAATCCACTAAGAGAAATCAGTTTGCCTTCTCAGTACGGAAACTTTTCCCACCCCCTAACATCACTCACTGCACTTGGCTATTTGTCATACAAGCTCTCTTGCTTTTTTTCTGTTTCCTGTAGATAGCAAATTGGAATTGTTTTGCTTGAAAAAACAGCATTTGGAGTACTTTGACCAGCCCACATTGAACTGTAAAGGTAGAGTTTTCTTTTGAAACAATGACATGACTGTATTTTCCTGGGAATACAAGACAAAAAATAAGTTGCTTTTAGATTTACACAAATTATGCTATATTTAAAAAAAAGACAGTGATGTGTAGAAAGAAATTAGATAATGAAAGCAAAAAATGTCAGCTTTCTTGCATGCTGTATATTTAAATCATCATACGTACTCATTCAGCTGATATCTAAAGTAGAAAGTGATGGCTTTCATTTCACTTAACATGCATTCTGACCTTCACCTGCATAAAACTCAGAGCCTAAGTATGACAGTTACCAAATAAACAAATGTTTTGTTTTCTAATTTATTACTATTCCATGGATCAAAACATAAATACATAAAGAAGCAAATGAAAGTGCTGATAATCTGCAATAGCATTTTAGTTACTTATCTTGAAAAAATATACATCTTTTTGATAAGTATTTCAAATTAGCTTTGAGATAATGAACTATAAAATGTTAAGAAATCTAGGTAATACCTCTGCACTAGCAAACTAGGTTAGTAGTTCCCATATTCAAAAAAGAGGAGAGTATGTTTCACTTATAGATGCATCGTGGTCTTCAGCCTCTATGGGAAAGATTATACCGGGCAGCCTGGAAATTATACCATACCCAAAGAGGTGAGCATCTGATAAAGGGGGCTTAATGCAGCTCCTGTCCTCCTAGCCTTGGAGCAGTAGATAAGCTCTTTGTCACTGTATGGATCTTACAGGGGCCACTGGAGTTCAACAAAATAGTCCACATGTGTCTGTGCACCTAGAGAAGTCATAAGATGGTGTACCTGGCATGACTTTAGGGACGTGGCACAAGTATATGGGTCCAAGTTCTGTGCATACCACGTTGTCCCTTCGCATGCCAGTTTGTCCTACATTTGTGGAGTGTGAATCGTGTCCACATTCTCAGCATTAAGTTAAATGCATTTAAGGTATAACATGACATCTTAAATCATGTCTGCTTGCACTACACTCCAACAACAAAATAATTAAACATATCAAAATCTTTCTTGAATGTATCACCGGGCAAAAACCTTCTCCATACTTACATGACCTACAGTTCTACCACTAAAACCAGAGCTAGTACTGCTTGATGGTTAGGATTTTTGATCAGCAGCAGTACATGACAAATGAGGCATTCACTGAGTGGGACATGACCAGTGGAAATTTACTGATAAGGTCCACAGTGAAGAGTTTTACTCTGAATCAAGGGATATGCATTACTTTGCTAAGGCTCACCTTGTCTCACCTGCTGCTCAGGATTTTTGTAGACATAATATCAGACTGCACCTGAGGGTTGGACAGTATCCAGCAGTCTGGGAATGTGAGGGTCGCATCTTTGCTGTCTGAATACATCATTATCCTGTCAATATCAAGTGGCTGTGGTTTCTGACATTCACTGGAGCAATTTCTTGCCAAATGTGAAATATCTGGAATGAAAATAAACATCAATAAATGAGAAGCTATGTCTTCATACAGAAAGGAGTAGATTATTCTCTGCATGTGTGATAGGAACAGTTATCCTTAAATACCCCAAGTGTAGAGTTTGAAGTATCTGGGAGTCTAATTCATGAGCCATGGAAGAATAGAGTGGGACACAAACCAGTGAATGGTTACAGTGGTCACACTACTGTAGACAACTGTGTATGGCTGTGAGAATGAAGTGAGAGCACAGCCTTTAGAAGATGCTCTTGGTTTCCTATTTAGTGTATGGCTCAGTCTTCACTTATGCCTGGTCAATTGCTTTGGTTCGTAATTAAAAGAATGAAACAGATATACAAATGGCAGAAGAAAAGCTCTTTCCTAGGATTTCTGAGCTCACTCCCATTAACACAGTGATAAGCTAGGCTCCTCTGGATTGAACTGAGGCAGAAGAGCTCATTTGGACACCTGGTGAGGATGCCTTACATGTCTCTCCTAAAGGGATTGCACAGGGCAAAGGTCACTTGGACGATACCCTGGATCAGACACAGGATAAACCAGTTAGATTATATTTCTCAACATTCTGTCAACTTTGGAAATCCTGCCTGATGAGCTAGGGAGAGATTTCCCAGATGTCTTTGCACTTGTCGTAGAAAATCTCTGCAGTGGCAAATAGGCCATCCTCTTCTTTAAGGAGGACAGATTGATTGTATAATCTTGCCTGTCACCACCAGAGAGAACATTTTGTCTATTTTGTGATGATTGTAAGCTTACAACTCGGTACTATACCACAATGCTTGTGTCAGTCAGAGCAATTGCTCTGCACATTTTGCAGTCTTGAAACTGAGTTATCACAGAATGTGGGATCTGTCTTGCTTTCACAGAATTCCCTGATTATGATGATTTTGTTTCTTTTGTTTCAAGCCTGTGTCCTACTACCTGTGTCCTCGAACCCTGTCATAGCAGACTGGTGATATCCTGCCTGGTGATACTGGACCCAATACTTTACCAAATCATCTTATCCTCAGCTAAGGAGGGTATTTTGCCTATTTGTTTTATAAAGGACATTGGTTATTGCCATTATTAAAAGGCAAGTTTAGATTCTGATAATCTGGGAACCTATAGACCTGTCCAACCTGCCATTCATCAATAAGGCTTTAGAAAAGGTAGAGTTTTCACAACTGGACTTACATGTTAGGAGTAACATGGCCTATTCTAATCTGGCCTGCAGACTATACATAATACTATTATTGGTCTGACCAGGGTTTTTAATGATGATTTTATGAGGAATCCATATTCTTATTTAGATGTGGTCTTGTTAAGTCTGCCATCATCATTTAACACAGTCCTGGGGTTCTTTTGGACAGACTTCATCATCACTCTTGCATGACAGTTATGGCCCTGGACTAGTTTGTCTCTTACTTGCCTGAATAAACACAGAAAGTAGATGCAGAAGTTAATTTATCTCCTGCCTACTCCCTCACCAGTGGAGCTTGATATGATTCAATTTCAGTCCTTAGGGAGACATTATTTAAGGGAGAGGCTGGCAGGACCATGCTAATGCTGATGATGCAGCTTTGCTTATCTTTCCCCCAGGAATCTATGTCAATCACCAACAACTCAGCTATAGACTGGGAATGTACCCATGAATGCATAACTAGAATTGACTCAAACTAGATGGTTGCTGTGACGCCCGTGCACTGGCCCAGTAATCAAGGACCCTCAATCCTCACCACTAGCACCAGTGAGGGGCGTGCACATTGGGAAGGATAACAAGTACACACACAGTAAAGTACAATTTAACACCAGTGAGGGGCATGCACATTGGGAAGGATAACAAGTACACACACAGTAAAGTACAATTTAACACCAGTGAGGGGCGTGCACATTGGGAAGGATAACAAGTACAGACACAGTAAAGTACAATTTAACACCAGTGAGGGGCGTGCACATTGGGAAGGATAATAAGTACAGACACAGTAAAGTACAATTTAACACCAGTGAGGGGCGTGCACATTGGGAAGGATAACAAGTACAGACACAGTAAAGTACAATTTAACACCAGTGAGGGGCGTGCACATTGGGAAGGATAATAAGTACAGACACAGTAAAGTACAATTTAACACCAGTGAGGGGCGTGCACATTGGGAAGGATAACAAGTACAGACACAGTAAAGTACAATTTAACACCAGTGAGGGGCATGCACATTGGGAAGGATAACAAGTACACACACATTAAAGTACAATTTAACACCAGTGAGGGGCATGCACATTGGGAAGGATAACAAGTACAGACACAGTAAAGTACAATTTAACACCAGTGAGGGGCATCCACATTGGGAAGGATAACAAGTACAGACACAGTAAAGTACAATTTAACACCAGTGAGGGGCATCCACATTGGGAAGGATAACAAATACACACACAGTAAAGTACAATTTAACACCAGTGTGAGACGTGCACATTGGGAAGGATAACAAGTACACACACAGTAAAGTACAATTTAACACCAGTGAGGGGCGTGCACATTGGGAAGGATAACAAGTACACACACAGTAAAGTACAATTTAACACCAGTGAGGGGCGTGCACATTGGGAAGGATAACAAGTGCACACGCAGTAAAGTACAATTTAACACCAGTGAGGGATGTGCACATTGGGAAGGATAACAAGTACACACACAGTAAAATTATGCTAAGGTTCTATGGTAAGCCTAAGTAATCTCTCCCCTAAGATTGTCTCACAATCTCATTTTTGAAGGCTACTTTTATGAGATGTTCATGTTAGTATAAGACCTACCTATTAATGAAAGACATTTTTGAAATGGCCTTTAATCTAGTCATACTAAGTTCCCCACATCACTATAGTTTCATTTTTCAGCTGTATAGGCTATAACCCACTTACAAAGGACTCCAAGAAAAGCTGTGTCCCTAAATGAGTTACACAATGCTTTTTATTAGAGTGACATGGGGCAAAATTCCTAATACTGTGAATATTACCCATCTCTGCAGTTTCTAAAAGTCATAATAAGGTGAAGACGTCACAATATATGTGGAAAGTAAAACCTTTTGACAACCTTTCAGAACCCAGGTACAGTACCACAATAAATGGAAACTAACACAGCAATCTCTATTAGGCCTCAAAGTAGCATACATAACAGCAAAGCATCAGGGTAATAGATTCACATTTACTTTTAAAACAGATCTGATTTTAGTGACATTGAATGATTTTTGATGGGAAGTTGATTATATATTAACAGCACAATGATGAACACAAACACACAAATAGGAGTATACAGGTGTGTGTGTGTATAGAAATATGCACACACAAAACTCTGTCCTTCATAAACACAAAACATGCAAACATGAGTATACAATCACCACAATGACACACACAAGCACACACACATCCACACACACTCAACATATATGCATATGAACACATACACATATAGACCCCACACACACACACATACACACAAAACGGGATCCACACACACTTACTGCCTAACTTGCATATCCAAGTTTCGCATTGTAGAAGTCCTTTTTGTACAAGTAATAATAAACTACATTACAGTCTGATGTACATAATAACAGTCTGATATACAAAGAACTAACATCTTTAACTGGAAAAATATATCACAGTTCTTTCTTTTAAATTTGTATTCTGAAGTTGATCGACCGCACACTGAAAGTATTGTTCATAGTTTGAACTTTGCCTACTAGTGAAGATATTATCTACAATGTAGATATGTAGAAAACTGTCTTTCAGTAAGTGTCATTGGCATTTATCTGGCAGGCTATTTTCAGAATAGAGTGAAAAATGCTTTGCTAAACTCTGCTTCTGAAATGCTTGGCTTCCATGAATGTAAATATCATACATGAACCAGAATCAACTTAGTAGTACTTCTTCCGTGTACTTGGATGTCAGAGCTTCTGCAGTACATTTCGTTCATGAATGCTTTAATAGTGTGGTTATCAGAGCAACATGTTGATTCTCTTGTAAATTGTAGCAGGTCTATCTGCTTTATATTGTAAATCCTGCATCAAGTTTACGAAGTTTTACTCTCAGATAAGCAACTTACTGAAGTATACAGCAATACACACACAAGACTTTCGTACTTCCTTTGGTTTCCTCTTCTCAAACCACTACAACTTCTTCTTTTCGTAAAAAGTCAATACATAAACAGGGAGCTGCTTAAACAGTCTGCTTAAGATCATATTCAGACATAAGTAATTTATGCTACAATGCGAACCTTTTAAAACTATGGTACAGGGCATGAGAAGTAATCGATATTACAACAAAAGTTGAGCAGCTTTGTTTAAATATTATTTCCTCAAATAAGCTTACCACAAAATGTAATTAGTAGTGTTCCTTTAAATATCATTTAACAAACTACAAAATGAAACGGGGAAAAAAAAACATGTATAAATCTTACCCTTTCCACTGTTACTATCTCTTGCACTGTTACACATACTCCATTTGAAAGATTTTACTCCTTCTACGAAATGTTTTGTATGTTAGGAGGGTTTATTTCTTTCTCTGTCTTATCATCAGGGTTGAGCAAAGAAAACATTAAAAGTAACCGAAGTGAATAAACCCTTAGGAAATGTGTTCTGTCATGCCAATCCACTGTTAAGAGAAATCAGTTTGCCTTCTCAGTACGGAAACTTTTCCCACCCCCTAACATCACTCACTGCACTTGGCTATTTGTCATGCTCTCTTGCTTTTCTGTTTCCTGTAGATAGCAAATTGGAATTGTTTTGCTTGAAAAAACAGCATTTGGAGTACTTTGACCAGCCCACATTGAACTGTAAAGGTAGAGTTTTCTTTTGAAACAATGACATGACTGTATTTTCCTGGGAATACAAGACAAAAAATAAGTTGCTTTTAGATTTACACAAATTATGCTATATTTAAAAAAAAGACAGTGATGTGTAGAAAGAAATTAGATAATGAAAGCAAAAAATGTCAGCTTTCCTGCATGCTGTATATTTAAATCATCATACGTACTCATTCAGCTGATATCTAAAGTAGAAAGTGATAGCTTCCATTTCACTTAACATGCATTATGACCTTCACCTGCATAAAACTCAGAGCCTAAGTATGACAGTTACCAAATAAACAAATGTTTTTTTTTCTAATTTATTACTATTCCATGGATCAAAACATAAATACATAAAGAAGCAAATGAAAGTGCTGATAATCTGCAATAGCATTTTAGTTACTTATCTTGAAAAATATACATCTTTTTGATAAGTATTTCAAATTAGCTTTGAGATAATGAACTATAAAATGTTAAGAAATCTAGGTAATACCTCTGCACTAGCAAACTAGGTTAGTAGTCCCCATATTCAAAAAAGAGGAGAGTATGTTTCACTTATAGATGCATCGTGGTCTTCAGCCTCTATGGGAAAGATTATACCGGGCAGCCTGGAAATGATACCATACCCAAAGAGGTGAGCATCTGATAAAGGGGGCTTAATGCAGCTCCTGTCCTCCTAGCCTTGGAGCAGTAGATAAGCTCTTTGTCACTGTATGGATCTTACAGGGGCCACTGGAATTCAACAAAATAGTCCACATGTGTCTGTGCACCTAGAGAAGTCATAAGATGGTGTACCTGGCATGACTTTAGGGACATGGCACAAGTATATGGGTCCAAGTTCTGTGCATACCACGTTGTCCCTTCGCATGCCAGTTGGTCCTACATTTGTGGAGTGTGAATCATGTCCACATTCTCAGTATTAAGTTAAATGCATTTAAGGTATAACATGACATCTTAAATCATGTCTGCTTGCACTACACTCCAACAACAAAATAATTAAACATATCAAAATCTTTCTTGAATGTATCACCGGGCAAAAACCTTCTCCATACTTACATGACCTACAGTTCTACCACTAAAACCAGAGCTAGTACTGCTTGGTGGTTAGGATTTTTGGTCAGCAGCAGTACATGACAAATGAGGCATTCACTGAGTGGGACATGACCAGTGGAAATTTACTGATAAGGTCCACAGTGAAGAGTTTTACTCTGAATCAAGGGATATGCATTACTTTGTTAAGGCTCACCTTGTCTCACCTGCTGCTCAGGATTTTTGTAGACATAATATCAGACTGCACCTGAGGGTTGGATAGTATCCAGCAGTCTGGGAATGTGAGGGTCGCATCTTTGCTGTCTGAATACATCATTATCCTGTCAATATCAAGTGGCTGTGGTTTCTGACATTCACTGGAGCAATTTCTTGCCAAATGTGAAATATCAGGGATGAAAATAAACATCAATAAATGAGAAGCTATGTCTTCATACAGAAAAGAGTAGATTGTTCTCTGCATGTGTGATAGGAACAGTTATCCTTAAATACCCCAAGTGTAGAGTTTGAAGTATCTGGGAGTCTAATTCATGAGCCATGGAAGAATAGAGTGGGACACAAACCAGTGAATGGTTACAGTGGTCACACTACTGTAGACAACTGCGTATGGCTGTGAGAATGAAGTGAGAGCACAGCCTTTGGAAGATGCTCTTGGTTTCCTATTTAGTGTATGGCTCAGTCTTCACTTATGCCTGGTCAATTGCTTTGGTTCGTAATTAAAAGAATGAAACAGATATACAAATGGCAGAAGAAAAGCTCTTTCCTAGGATTTCTGAGCTCACTCCCATTAACACAGTGATAAGCTAGGCTCCTCTGGATTGAACTGAGGCAGAAGAGCTCATTTGGACACCTGGTGAGGATGCCTTACATG
This sequence comes from Protopterus annectens, assembly GCF_019279795.1. Taxonomy (NCBI): domain Eukaryota; kingdom Metazoa; phylum Chordata; order Ceratodontiformes; family Protopteridae; genus Protopterus; species Protopterus annectens. Next base: position 550,407,346 of record NC_056726.1, on the reverse strand, counting down.
TCTCTCCTAAAGGGATTGCACAGGGCAAAGCTCACTTGGATGATACCCTGGATCAGACACAGGATAAACCAGTTAGATTATATTTCTCAACATTCTGTCAACTTTGGAAATCCTGCCTGATGAGCTAGGGAGATTTCCAGATGTCTTTGCACTTGTCGTAGAAAATCTCTGCAGTGGCAAATAGGCCATCCTCTTTAAGGAGGACAGATTGATTGTATAATCTTGCCTGTCACCACCAGAGAGAACATTTTGTCTATTTTGTGATGATTGTAAGCTTACAACTCGGTACTATACCACAATGCTTGTGTCAGTCAGAGCAATTGCTCTGCACATTTTGCAGTCTTGAAACTGAGTTATCACAGAATGTGGGATCTGTCTTGCTTTCACAGAATTCCCTGATTATGATGATTTTATTTCTTTTGTTTCAAGCCTGTGTCCTACTACCTGTGTCCTGGACCCCTGTCATAGCAGACTGGTGATATCCTGCCTGGTGATACTGGACCCAATACTTTACCAAATCATCTTATCCTCAGCTAAGGAGGGTATTTTGCCTATTTGTTTTATAAAGGACATTGGTTATTGCCATTATTAAAAGGCAAGTTTAGATTCTGATATTCTGGGAACCTATAGACCTGTCCAACCTGCCATTCATCAATAAGGCTTTAGAGAAGCTAGAGTTTTCACAACTGGACTTACATGTTAGGAGTAACATGGCCTATTCTAATCTGGCCTGCAGACTATACATAATACTATTATTGGTCTGACCATGGTTTTTAATGATGATTTTATGAGGAATCCATATTCTTATTTAGATGTGGTCTTGTTAAGTCTGCCATCATCATTTAACACAGTCCTGGGGTTCTTTTGGACAGACTTCATCATCACTCTTGCATGACAGTTATGGCCCTGGACTAGTTTGTCTCTTACTTGCCTGAATAAACACAGAAAGTAGATAAAGAAGTTAATTTATCTCCTGCCTACTCCCTCACCAGTGGAGCTTGATATGATTCAATTTCAGTCCTTAGGGAGACATTATTTAAGGGAGAGGCTGGCAGGACCATGCTAATGCTGATGATGCAGCTTTGCTTATCCTTCCCCCAGGAATCTATGTCAATCACCAACAACTCAGCTATAGACTGGGAATGTACCCATGAATGCATAACTAGAATTGACTCAAACTAGATGGTTGCTGTGACGCCCGTGCACTGGCCCAGTAATCAAGGACCCTCAATCCTCACCACTAACACCAATTGAGGCGTGCATTGCACATTGGGAAGGATAACAAGTACACACACAGTAAAGTACAATTTAACACCAGTGAGGGCATGCACATTGGGAAGGATAACAAGTACACACACAGTAAAGTACAATTTAACACACCAGTGAGGCGTGCACATTGGGAAGGATAACAAGTACACACACAGTAAAGTACAATTTAACACCAGTGAGGCGTGCACATTGAGAATGATAACAAGTACAGACACAGTAAAGTACAATTTAACACCAGTGAGGGGCGGCACATTGGGAAGGATAACAAGTACAGACACAGTAAAGTACAATTTAACACCAGTGAGGGGTATGCACATTGGGAAGGATAACAAGTACACACACAGTAAAGTACAATTTAACACCAGTGAGGTCGGTGCGCATTGCGAAGGATAACAAGTAGACACAGTAAACTACAATTTAACACCAGTGAGGGGTGCACATTGGGAAGGATAACAAGTACACACACAGTAAAGTACAATTTAACACCAGTGAGGGCGTGCACATTGGGAAGGATAACAAGTACACACACAGTAAAGTACAATTTAACACCAGTGGGGCGTGCACATTGGGAAGGATAACAAGTACACACACAGTAAAGTACAATTTAACACCAGTGAGGGGACATGCACATTGGGAAGGATAACAAGTACACACACAGTAAAGTACAATTTAACACCAGTGAGGGACACAGTAAAGTACAATTTAACACCAGTGAGGGGCATGCACATTGGGAAGGATAACAAGTACACACACAGTAAAGTACAATTTAACACCAGTGAGGGGCGTGCACATTGGGAAGGATAACAAGTACACACACAGTAAAGTACAATTTAACACCAGTGAGGGGCGTGCACATTGGGAAGGATAACAAGTACACACACAGTAAAGTACAATTTAACACCAGTGAGGGGCGTGCACATTGGGAAGGATAACAAGTACACACACAGTAAAGTACAATTTAACACCAGTGAGGGGCGTGCACATTGGGAAGGATAACAAGTACACACACAGTAAAGTACAATTTAACACCAGTGACGAGTGCACATTGGGAAGGATAACAAGTACACACACAGTAAAGTACAATTTAACACCAGTGAGGGGCGTGCACATTGGGAAGGATAACAAGTACACACACAGTAAAGTACAATTTAACACCAGTGAGGGGCGTGCACATTGGGAAGGATAACAAGTACACACACAGTAAAGTACAATTTAACACCAGTGAGGGATGTGCACATTGGGAAGGATAACAAGTACACACACAGTAAAGTACAATTTAACACCAGTGAGGGGCATGCACATTGGGAAGGATAACAAGTACACACACAGTAAAGTACAATTTAACACCAGTGAGGGGCGTGCACATTGGGAAGGATAACAAGTACACACACAGTAAAGTACAATTTCCCTTAAGAGCACACAGAGATCACAGTCAGTTTGGGGCTAGTTTCTCCCTTTCTCTCCAGATCCCCAATACGACTCCCCACTGACACAACTATAGGGTGTATGTCTCAGCCTAGTGGTCAAGCTAAAACCTCCAGCACCCTCTCTGTCCAACCAGTGCTTCATTTCCCTGCCCAAGTAGCTGACATACACACACTTTGAGATATGATTTATATACAAACACACAGACACTCCTGGGGAAGGCTGGCACAGGCTCTCCAGCTATGCCCCCTTCTCTGCCCAGGCTATAAGGTAGAAATCACTGCCAACAGCAACAACCACTAATATCAGCTACTAATAAGGCCCTTACCAAAGGGTGTCCAATTGTACTGTGCAATATTCTTATTATCCAATTAGTGAGTATGACGAACAGCAATAATAAAAACACAAGACAAATCTTCTCAATTCAACACATTGCTAGTTAAGAGTTCAGACATTACAGGAAAATGCTTAAAATAATACTGTAGAATAGTCTGACATAAATATAGAAAACAGCTAGACTTTACTTTGACTTTTGGCTTTTCCCGGTTAGGGGTCAGCACAGTGGAACTCCGGTCTGCTCATGATTGGCAGTGGATTTTTATGGTGCCGAGTTGCCAGCCCGACCCCCAACCTTCAACAAAGACACACCCATTCATGCTCACACCTACCTGCATGTCTTTAACATCACTCAACCGTGGGGAGGACATGCAAACTCCACACAGAAGGCACTCCAGCCGAGAATCAAACGGGAGAACCTCTTGCTGTGAGGTGACAACCCTAACCACTGCACCACCACGGCTTCGTAGAAAACAGCTAGACTAAACTTACTATTTTCTATCTATTTCTAAGAGAAGTCACTGTTCTAAATAACTTACATACATACAGAGCAAAGGTAGAGTACTGGTGAGTTGATGTGTTCGGGTTCAGACAAAATCCAAAATGCCCTAATTCTTTCTCTCTGAGAAAGTCTTAAATTGATAATACATCACTGCTGACTCATTTTAGAGTACATCATTCTTGAGACTTCTCTGGTTTAATTTCCCAGGCTAACAGAAACTCAGAGTTTAACATATCTTTGTAATCTTGCACCTGCAGGAGCCTCAGCAATAAAAGACATGCATGTAAAATCTAGCAATTAACTCTGGTCTCAAAGCAATAGAACGAATGTCTTAGGCCAGACATCATGTCTCCGGGTTTGAAATCAAACAGTCATACAATGATTGACTTATCAGTTTTCTTCCAGTAGAGTGCACTGTAGTTACATTTTTGAAGCTCAGTACAACATATAGTTTAATCATAACATATAGTTCTCTTTTACATTTGTAAAACCAGCCTGTCGATTATATTAATATTTACAAATCATATAGAATTATTTATAAGATTCTATCTGGCTGGGCTGGCAGCCTTTCAGTTTTTCACAGTTGCCATGGTTGCTCATGCCATGTTATATTTTCTGTCTCCAGGTTTGTTGTAGCATTACCTATAGAGGTGAAAAATGAATTCATCTCAAAGGTATGAAATTTAGTGGTTGCTTGTCATTAGAAACTAAATCATATGAACCAGGCTTTATCTGTTGTCAGATCATCCTGTTTTATTCTTGGGAATATTGCCCTTACCAACCACATTATTATACTTGTAGGTCCTTCTGTGGTTGCATATACCATGGTTTCTTCATACCTTCAATACTGTGGATCTATGTCAAATGATTGAACAGACTGATTGTCAAAACCCACATGATCAAAACCATATGCTCGACAATTCAGTCAGCCAAAAAAAATTCAAACAAAAACACCTTCATGCAACAGAAAAAAATGCTTTTTCAGGGGCAAACACCCCTGCAACCCCAACCCCCCTGCTAACTATATATACCAAGTCCAAGATTGCATTACAGTGGGGTTAAGGACAATTTTCCTGATCCTTACTGTAATGTGATCTCAGTCAGAACAGTTTCATGGACTGAATTGTCAATGACATGGTCTCAACCATTTGGGTTTTGAAAATCTGTCCATTTGATCATTTGACAGGAACCCAAGTACTGTAATGCTCTGTTTCTGTAACTGTTTGACTTGGGACTGGATGGACCATTTGCAGGTAGTATCGAACTCTGCACTCCAGCTACTGAGAGGGTATCTTAATATTAATATATTACACTAGTTCTGCCTAGTTTCCATTGGCGTTCCCATATTATTTTCAAAGTTCTGTTCATAGCCCTGCATGAGTGGGTATCTACTAGCCTTTAATCAATGCTGATCTGGTATTGGCTCTCTCATCTCCTTCACTTAGCAACTATGAGGCTTCTAGCAATTGCAAAGGCACAATTGGATTCCTACTGAAACCATTCATTTTCTTTTCAGGGGCCACATCTTTAGAACATACTGCTAGGGTGACTGAGAGACTCCCTAGTTTCCTTCACTTAGTGGTTTTAACTGGACTCTGAACAGCTAGTTCTTTGAAATGAAATCTGATATATAAACACAAGCTTATTTTTTTTTTCCATTTTATTTTACTACATTAGCTGAAAGCTTTTTACTGTTTATTTATTTATTGATTGACATTTGATTACCGGGAAAGTCTGACTGGATAGAAGCCCATTTTCAGCGACGCCCAGTGAGAAAAGCTCATAATTATCACAAAACATTTTGAGAACAATAACTTTACAATCTTCAAAATTAAACAAAATCTGCAGTTTAAATAATTATAACAAATTAGACATAATATAAAAACATCAGTTAAGAATCGATACAAGGTATATGACAATCATCTAATATTTAGAGAAATTTTAGAAAGTTTGTAAAAAAATTAAAGGTAAGTTAGTCTAATACAAATAGGAATTGCAAAGTGAGGGAAAAACAGGCTTATGGTATATTCAGGGAAAGTCAGCGAAGAGAATTGGATAGCAGTAAGGAAGCAAGTGAAGAAGGGAGAGTAAGGTGGTATAAGGAATGAAAAGGTACTTGTTCACATTTACAGATATGGGTTATCCTGGTTTTGAGCAAGAAGCGAGCCAAATATTAGCTAGAAAGTCTTTCAGCTTAGTTTTTAGTGATGCTATTTCATCTTAGCATGCATTTTGCATGCCTTTGGCCCTAATTTATTGTCATTTACCATTTTAATTTTGTATTTAGTTGTTAGTTATCTTACTATATTCTTATATGAAGAATCTAGCTTATAGTAATTATAGTAAATTTGGAGATGAACTTTGAACTAGCCCCCTCACCATAATTAAACTTTGATTATCTGTTCCCCTTTCATCCCATCTGTTTTTTATTCAGCAATAAACACTCTAATACACATTAGAGGTGGTAGTCATTTGAATTCAAAAATACAAAATCATCAACAAACAACGAACACATCGCTCTTGTGTACCCAGACTGAATAATCTGCATACCTCGGCTCCACCTTGATATTCTGTCCATGAACTCACCAACATGAGGGAGATAAGACAGAGTCTTACAGACACCAGTGTCCACATTGAATGTATTCATCTCAATGCTAAGAATGTGGACACCTTGAAATTCTGTCCACTAACTCATCAACATGAGTGAAATAAGACAGACCACAGTGTGGTGAAAGATTCAATAAGCCAAGTGAAAACCTTTTTACGCGTTTCGTTCACATTTAATACTCATGAACTTCATCAGAAAAGGTTTACAAAAATCACACAGTGATTAAATAAACATAATGATGTCACATGAATTACAAACTGTCCAACCACAAAACAGTAGAATAATTAATTAATTAAAGACATATACGTATTAGCTATTTATAACTAAAAAAAATATATATATATATATGTTAAAACATTTAAATATTTAAATCCTATTGAGTTGCAAAAAACATTTGATATTAATAACGTCATTCAACCCAGGTAGTTGATCCGCATTTAACATAATCTGCCATATGGCTTCTCTACATTCTAAAAATACTTTGAAATTCCCAGCTAATAAATCAAAATTAACACTTTCCAGCACTGAAAATCTGAACTTTTTGAACAAACTACAATTTAAAGCATGTCTAGCAAGAGCATTTGACAAGTCCTTTTTCTTAATGGCCAAATTGTGCTCATAAATGCGTTTATGTAATTCCCTTATAGTTTTACCTACGTAAAATTGCTCACAAGAATCACAAATGGCCACATAGACAACAAATTGTGTCTTGCAAGTGTAATGACCGTTACTGTAAATGGGTTGAATGACGTTATTAATATCAAATGTTTTTTGCAACTCAATAGGATTTAAATATTTAAATGTTTTAACATATATATATATATATATATTTTTTTTAGTCATAAATAGCTAATACGTATATGTCTTTAATTAATTAATTATTCTACTGTTTTGTGGTTGGACAGTTTGTAATTCATGTGACATCATTATGTTTATTTAATCACTGTGTGATTTTTGTAAACCTTTTCTGATGAAGTTCATGAGTATTAAATGTGAACGAAACGCGTAAAAAGGTTTTCACTTGGCTTATTGAATCTTTCACCACACTGTGATTTGACTATTGTTTTACTTGGTTACTGTTTGGTTCGTGTGGGTTTTCATGAAATAAGACAGAGCCTAACAGACACCATGCCAAGAATGTGAACACCTTGATATTTGGTCCATAAACTCACCAACATGAGGGAGACAGGACAGATCCTTACAGGCACCAGTGTCCACATTGAATGTATTCATCTCAATGCCAAGAATGTGGACACCTTGATATTTTGTCCATGAATTCACCAACATGAGGGAGACAAGACAGACCATTACAGACCCCAGGGTCCACATTGAATGTATACATCTTAAGTCTTGCTTCTCAAATCAAGAGACCAAATGAAGTGCAGTATTTGCTTTGGGGCTCCAAACATCTCATATTGTTGTAGCATTTTCCATGTGACATTCTGGTATGCAAAGTAATACTTTAACACACATAGACTGTGTAAAACAAACAGGTGAAACAAATGAAAAACACAATCCAGGCTGGAAATAAACACACAGGAAGCAGGATGAACCAGATTTTAATGTCAGTTTTAGCACTTTCATCTGTATGTAACACAAGACTTCTTCAGAAACATTATACTAATACAAAAAATCCATTAAGTACCATACTTTCCCCTCCCCTAAAAAAACACATGTACTGCCAGAACCAATGAAATGCACACACCAATTAAAATACCTTACAAATTCTTGACAATTAAAGACTTGATACCAAACATTAAAATCACACATTCTTAAAGACACATGTTCTTTGAAAAACACACATTTGATATATACAAGAATTTCATACTATATAGGAACGAGGCTTCAAAATGCTGGCAATAGATATAGTTTCATTGAGTCCAGATGGAAAACAAGCATTAAACCTAACTTGCCACCTTAACTCTTTATATTCAATGGTATCAGCCCAAGGACCACCTCTTACATTTTTATTAATCACCTCAAGACACAAAAATTCAAATTCATGACCAGGGTTTTCAACCACATGCTTAGAAAGTGCATTGTTGGGGTTCCATTTCTTAATAGCATTGATGTGCTCATTATACAATTTTTAAAACTTCTCTGGGTACTTCCTATATAGAACCCCTTACATTGTTTACAGAGAGCTAGGCAGACAATCCCAACAGTATTACAGTTGCAGAAAAAAAGTTTTAATTGGATGCAAGTACCATTAACAGTGGTCTCGTCACCTTCTATTATGTATTTGCATAGGCCACAAAAAACACATTTATGGGTACCAGACTGTATTGGTGAAGCTTCATTACCATTCCAATATCCATGTAAGGACAAAGAGTTGATCAAGTCTTCCATGGCTAGGACAAGGGGATAACACTAAACCATGACTTAGTTGAAACACACTGAGTCATGCATATCTTTGCTTGTTGTGACCTTTGCTTATTGTACATTGAAATCTCTTAGTGTAGCAAAAAGTAACCTGGGGTAGCTTTTGTTTCAAGGCATGCCAGCTGCTTTAAGTGTATCAAAGAAATGTAATCTGAGGGTGGTATACATTGCATAATTCTGTATAATTCACTAAGCAGTGCCACTTTTCAGCATTTAAGGCCTCTGCTGGTTCTATAAAGGATTTCAGTTGTTAAGAATGCCATGACATTTTGGATGATACAAAGATTACTTTCAGGTATACCAGTGGAGCAATTATTCAGGCCACACCTAGAAAATATCTATACTATGCCCAGTTTCCTCCTAGGATGTCACAGGTGTGTACAGTATTAGTCAGTTTTCATTCCACTTAAAGGATGAATTTATAAAATGGCTATAATAAAAGTGCCAAGGTGAATGCAGTTTCATGAAGACTGATTTGAAAATTCCTAAAAGCATACTCCAACAAAACCCACAAAGTGAGTGGTCATTTAATGGTGGTTAATGGTGTACTGCCATGTCTCCTGCAGAAATAGAATCTCAGATTTCTAAAATTATTATCCAGCCACATCTTGAATGTTATCTCATAATGTGGGAGACTCAGGAGTTATATTTTGCTGCTAAGATGAAAAAAAAAATTGTATATATGCTTGTCCAAGTAATTTTTCTGGTTGGAAGATCTCTTTAGAAAAGCCACATAAGCATTTGCTTCAGTGATGTTAAGAGAATGCAATTTAACTCCAGTATGGGAAGAGAATAAAAGGCCTCTGATTCAGTTTTATGGGAGGGTTACACTTCATCTGCTGGTCATTCACTGTTTTGTTGCTTATCATTCAGTGCTCTGTAACTGGTTTTCTTGTATAAAATACTAAATGCAAAATCTGTCAGATGCTGCTTCAGCTACACTGCCCTGGTACAACAGGTAGTCCGAAAGCATAGAAATGGAGTATTTATAAATAAGAGTATCAGCATTATATTGCACTATCCGATGTTCAGGCTGTCAGTATAATTGTTTCTTATCAGATTTCTGTATTCTAAATAATAAAATGCCTAATAAAACAACTCCCTATCACATGTACAGCACTGGTAATTATGAATCCCACAACTACAAGCAATAAAGTACATTAGTAAAAAAAATATAGCATATTCTGAACCTCATGGTAAAACAATTAGAGCATGTTTCCGGGGGGGGGGGGGTTGTCCACCCCTCTAGTAATGTAAGGGACTATGCCCCCCTACAAAACCACACTCCTTTGCTATCTGAAATGTCTGTACTTCAGGATAAAGAAAATGCTACATTAAACCACAGTCTAAGACGCTGCATATATTTTTTATATTCTTACTTTTGGATGCTCTATTCCAAGGATACCAGAATTTCAGTGGGAACCAAGATGGACAACTCACTCTGCACTTCACCACATTTTACTGGTAAAGTAATCTTCTCCCTGTCACTCCAAATATCAATCCAATTTTATTTAGAAGTTCTAAATGCCAGATTTGCAAATCAAGTTAGATAGTACTTCTCAACCTTGTTGCTAAAGATAAAAGCCTAGAATTAATGTGATTAGCTTTATCAAATAACCATTAAGGGAAACATATTTGGTTAAGACTGGTAAACTGAGTCACTTGGTAATTATTTATTTATTCATTTATTTATTGATTGGTTTTCTTGTAATTTGAAGCATTCCCCAACAACTAGTACCCATTAATAACTGTCATTAGATCCATAGCTGCCAAATGTCATAGTCATTTATAAAACACCGAGCTATGCATTTGTCCTATCCATCTTAAATGAACAGGTTCCACTTAGCTGGCTGAAAGGTTGAAGAACCCCATGGCTTCTTGTTAAGTTGAGAAGATGTACACTTTATTAATTCCAATCAAGTGTTGTAGCTATCCCTTAGGTAAATGTTCCTCCATTCTCTTTGCCCTTAACCCACAGAACCTTTTAAATTCAGGATAGAAGAAAATTATGAACTGAAATGTCCTCTGGAATGAGTCATTTTAATCTTATGTAAGAAGATTGCTGTACATTTGACTTTTTTTTATTATATGCTTCAGAAAGCCTTTTATATACATCTCTGTCCATATGCTTATATGAGACATTTTTGAAAAATGGAAGTAATTTAAGTAATATGCAGTAACATTAAATTAACTGAAAATAACCTGTTAATGTTGCTGTTGTCTTATAGGAATTTAGTGCATCTTGCATCAAATACAAATGATATTTATTCAAAGTAATGCTGAGAAACATTTAGTTTTAAGGTTGTGTTTATTTAGACAATACAAGAATCTTTGCAAAATTGTTTTAATAGACAAATTTAAACTATACATTTGTCTGTTCTTTATGCTCACAATTTGTTGAGACCTTTTGGTCTGATGGAAATGATCAGTCTGTTATTAAATGTACTGGATTATTTCATGGACCAATTACATGTCTTCTGATAACATGGCACCTTGGCACACTGAAATTCCAAATCTGTTTGAAATCACTGAATGATTATTCCTAGTTCATATTGCAAATGCTATTCTCTACATTAGAGATTGTTGTAGCTATTCCAAATCTGGAGTGTGAAGTGTACAACTTACTTGAGTAGTTAGATGCACTATCCAGTGTGTGTGCCATATTAGGCCACCATTTAACCAACTGAACATATAGTAATTCTGATGTGCCAGAATTTTGATATGTTAAGTTCATATTCTTAAATAAGTTTGGTTATGTTTACACAAGTCATTTTACAGTAGAATTTCAATGACACTAGACATTGATTAACAGTTCTGTGCTATCTGCCAATCTCCTTAAATCAATACTTTTATGTGGTATACTGATTAATAAAGTGAAAATGGAACATATGCATACATCTGTTTTCATCTTCTACTGAATGAGCTATGTGACCTTAATGTACCAATTAGCATACCATTTTCTGTTATGTTTTCTTGGCTGTCTGAATAATTCTACTAATGCATTTTACATATATCGTATGTTAAGGAAAGAAGATTTATAGTTTATCAATTCCACCCAACTGATGTAGCCTTCCATTAGTTAAATGTTTATCCAATCCCTTTACCCTCAATCCATATTCCTATCTGTCCTGGATATCCTTGAACAGTTTTCGTGGCCTGAACTTTATTGCTGCTTATATCAATGCAAACGTACACCACTCTGTAAATTAAATTGCAGTTACTATGGTCAGCCTTGAGTCATGTATAATATGTCCCATTTTCTCCACTCCTTTTGGGTTGGTGTGCCAAATGTTCTGATCCTTTCCTTAAGATCAAGCCTGTCCATTCCGTTCACTACATTAGCATCTCTTTGTTAAGTGTTGAGTGTTTCTTAATCTCCCATTCACTGCAACTCTGCCAAAATTAGAAACAGTAATCCAAATGCAGATTTATCAGTTTCCTGTACAAGGAGAAAATACACCTGACATATTTTTACATTTACTCCTTTCCCTAACCAACCGACTATCCTGGTGTTTTACCTTTATTCTTTCCATACTGCATTACATGAGTCAAATAAAGATAATTTTGTCCTCACTCATTCCCACGTCCAAACGTTCTGGCATCTATGTTTTTCTGAGGATCCCTTCCCAAGTGCCTAACTTTGCATTTTGTGCATTAAGTAAGTAGTAGTTTTCATCATTTCACCCAACTTGTTAGTACAAGAAACCTGGAAAAAGCCAAAAATAATGGGGCCACAAAGGTCCAAAATCAGGGACAGATTTTACTTATTGATGTTATAAACTTAAAATGTTGCTAGAATAATATGTTTTGTGTTAGCATGCATTTTCTGAAGAATGTGAAATCTGAAACTCAAATGTTTGTCATTACTTAGTGACATCAATGTAAAATGATTTGCTAGAAAAACACAGCTTTTATGAGGAATAGCCCAAAACAATAAGGCAAAAAATTTGGACATTCTGAGAAAATCAGGACAGTTGAGAGTTATGCTTATAGTCTGTATCTCATCTCACTGATGGCTAACTCCTCTGTATATAAGTGACTACCACACCATTTTTGGAGCTATCAGCTTTACTGTTTATTTGTTAACAGAAATTCGCATTATTTTTTGTTTCTCCTAGCTTCCAGTGAGGAAAAATGTTAGCCTCAGTGAAGACCAAATTCACTCTAAGTACAACACTGCTGTTGTCTGCTTCATTTACACTTCACTCAGTAATCGGATTAAGCTAGACTAGAAATAAATCTGTTTCACTGGCAAAAAAAAAAAAAGAAAAAAAGCAAAAGAAGAATGAAGAAAAATATAACTTGGAACTCCACATGCCTGACGAGCAGGATCTCTTCTATGATTACCTTCCTTGGGACTGAAGTGAGACTGTAAGGCCTATAACTGCTTAGGTCTCTCCTAGACTCAGCCTTGCAAAGTGGGAGTACTGATGCCATCCTTTGGTCCAGCAGCTTCACTTCATTTGGCATGACTGTATAGTCTAGCCACTTTTTCACCAAGAACCACTGACAATCTTTTCCTGGAAGGGTACTTGTCTGGAGTATGTGCATTATTTCCAGAATCCTTTGAGTTCATACATTAATTTCTGTGTAGTTACTTCCCCGCTACATCATGTGCCTCATTCATATCTGTCCTGCTTTACTAATGTGATTCCTCCTTGTTCTGGAACGCTGCATCAAATGGCTAACCCAACAACTGTGTATTTTTAAGTTCTAGAATGAAGCAGCAGGAATTCTGGTGGCACTAACTACCAGTCAAACCCCTTTTGGAAGAATATCAAACAACCAAATACCCTTTTAGAGTTGCTGCCAATGGGGAGCTTGATGATAGCTCCTGGATTCATACTTTCCACTAACAAAACAGTAAACGGTCCTGACTGGCTAACAGTTTATGTGATATGTCCACTGACTCAGCTATCAATCAGTGCCATGCAGCTAATGAATTATTCATAAGGCAAATTATGTGACTTTTACCTATTGACTCATTATTGGTTGAAGAGTCGTTAAGGATATCCTGCACTGCATTAGGAAGTAAGATTTATATAATTTAAACATATTTTTCTGGCTATTCATAGACATGCTGCAAAGGATTTATTCAAACTGCTCAGTCTTTAAACTGCATTACTCATTTTATAACGCTGTCCTGAAATGTTTGCATTTCTTGTATGCCTATGAAAACCCAAGTCTCTCTGTAACTTATTCCAGTATGAACACCTATTCAGTACCATATTAAATGCCATGTTTATAGCAGATTTCCCATCCCGATCAGAGTGAATTGTAGTGACTTGGTTTTTGTTTCTATTTCTTAAGTATGGATGTGGTCATTTCATTTAGAGCTTCTGCTTGGTATCTTGCATTCTAGAACTTTTTCTACCCACTACTATTTACTATGTATCCAGACAGCTCTCCTTCTGTTACTATATGTTACTAAAGAATTTCTTTTACCCATCACTTACCCCTACTATACTCTTCCCAAGGAGAACATTAGCTTACTGAATGACTTGGCAAAGTCTTTTGAGACCAACACATGACCTTTTTTACACAACCATCCATTTCCATCTGATTATATACTTTCATTATTTCACTTATTTCATTTCAGCTGCCTCAGTCGTGTTAGTTCACAGACAACGTATTCTGTTCTTGTCCTTTTTGCATTTTCTAGCGATATGTCATGGACTGTAAACGACATGGTGACACTGTCACTGCCGCCCATCTCTCAAGCCTCTCTCATATCATTTATACTATCAACAACTAAAGTAATAACTTTTGTCAGCCACACTGGGTCCCTCACTTTGTGGTCAAGTCTGGCTTTAAGAAAAGCTTCTAACCTTTCCTTCTCATTCCTTCTTCAAGGTATAAGCACCTGCCAGTCCAGTAATGGGCAAATAAGGACTCCCGTATCCCTAGTCCTTCATTTCTTTGTGTAACAATTAAGCCTACATTAGAGACTGTTGCCTGCGTTATTTTTCATGTATTTATTTTTACATCTATGTAATATAGTAATCTATCATGGATTCCTACTTTCTATATCAGTGTCAATATCTCAAGTCCAAATTTTCAGTCTGAATTTAGTCTCTGTCACAACCACTTAGTCACTATGCATAAGTATTCATTGCCATCCCTGTGCACTTTGCTCTCTCTTTCTCTTTTACACACACACACACACACACACACACACACACACACACATATATATATATATATATATATATATATGCATATAGATATACATATGTGTGTGTGTGTGTGTGTGTGTGTGTGTGTGTGTGTGTGTGTGTGTGTGTGTGTGTGTGTGTGTGTGTGTGTGTGTGTGTGTGTGTGTGTGTGTGTGTGTGTGTTTGCATGTATTACAAATTTGGGCATCATCATATCCTAGCCCATGTACAGCCAATGTAGTCCATGCTTCTTCGGTTATATTTGCATTGCTTATTTCTCCCTTTTTATTGTTATTTCCACCTAAGTTTATGGCACTACATAGCACTACATTCCAATCTTTGTTTCACATTTTACTTATGAGTTCCATCAGCTTCTGTTTTTCTTTGTATCTACACTTCCTAGTAATTCTGTACCCTTATTATTGAAATCCTCACCCAAGTTCACTTTAAGGGAATTTCATTTCAATGTATTTTTCAATGGAGTTTTCACCAACAATATCCTATCCATAATCAGCTGCTGGTGGTCCCTGGTGTAGAGCCATTGATCTTGACATGCACTTACTTCCCCAACCACTTGCAATATCTTTTACTTGTTAACTGTTACAATCTCTAAGCTAGCAAATCATTGTGATGCCTGTATTTGTGTTGCCTTGTTAAGTCTGGCTGTGTGGATAAAGGGACGATTCATAATGAATCATTTTTTCTCTAGCACAAGACTGTACTATGTAGTATAGGTACAGTATACATTGTACCAGCTAACATAGCTTAAAAAACTGTTTGTCCTGTGCTATTCAGTAGAGTACTGTGGAGTGCTATGGAGTACTATGGAGTACTGGCAGTACTGTGGTGCAGTCATACAAAATGCCACAGTTGCTCCTGCAGGGTTGGGAGAGTGGCCTAATGGTTAAGGTGTTTCCCTTATAAGCACAAGGTGCAGGGTTTGAGCCTCACAAGGGATAATTGGCTAGGCTTACAATGGCTCATGAGGGCAGTTAGCCTAGTACTAAACTATGAACTATGAACTATTAATCACAGCCCTGGAAGGTTGAGTTGCAAATAGCATAACTCACAGTTCACATGCAGTTCTTAAACATGCATCATTATGCTAGCATTTTGTGCAGCAATAAGTTAGTAGAGGATCAAACCGGCATGTATAATGGAGTGATGCAATGTAACCCAACAGTATGTTATCCAGTATATTGTAGCCACAAAATGGGGGGAGGGGTGATGTCAGGAGAAGAGGGAGTGCAGATGTTGAGGCATTCTTCCACAACCAGCAACCATGTACAAAAAAACAGAAAATACATAGTGTGTTGGGCAGAAAAGGAGGTTGCCCCCTTCCTGGGGAGGGAATGGCATAATCTATCCATCCCCCCCATCATCCATCCATTCATCCATCCATCCATCCATTGACACCCCCTTTTTTTCTAAGTTTTGCACCTGGAGTCGGAATGTCACTTCAATAGTGAAATCATCTATAGCCAGTGTTCACATGACTGGCTGGATAGCCCTGGCATGGTTGTTCTTTCATACCACAGATACTCATGCACACTCACACCTATGGGTGATTTCGAGGTTCAGTCCATATTGCATGCCTTTAGAATATGAGAGGAAAATGGACCACCCAGGCAAATCCCACACGAACACAGGGAGGACATGCAAACTCTGTTCAGAAGGCACC
Source organism: Protopterus annectens (assembly GCF_019279795.1). Taxonomy (NCBI): domain Eukaryota; kingdom Metazoa; phylum Chordata; order Ceratodontiformes; family Protopteridae; genus Protopterus; species Protopterus annectens. The sequence continues at coordinate 550,390,988 of NC_056726.1, read as the reverse complement.
TCAACCAAGAATCAAACCAGAGAACATCATGCTGTGAGGCAGCAGCACTACCAGCTGCTCCTTTTTGCCAGCCTGTCTAGCAGAAAACTGAAGGACACATCTGACTCCACTGTCATGTGACCCCATGTCATTTAAGAATTAGAAATAGAACCTCCTTAGTATTTTGCATGTTAAAGGGTTTTGCATGATTCAATAAATAACTTACACTTTGCACAGCAATGGTGCAGGAATGGTATTGCTCCCTACTTCTAAAGCCATTCCTTTGCATTGCACAGTAAGGTACCAGAGATTTCTGCTTTATTCCATCTTACAACAATTGTTCACAAGTCCTAAATTGTGTTCTTACTTTTTTGTTAGATCCCCCATACTGCTCATACTGGAAATCTTACCTGGCTCCCATGATCTTTTCAACTATTCCCAGCTTCACGTTTATTCTTCCATTTCCTTCTGTCACCCTTACTAATAGCTACCAAAATTAGTCTACTGGTGTTACCTTCCCCTTCCAATCTGTCCAGTCTAATTACCTTCCCCTTCCAATCTGTCCAGTCTAATGCACCTAAATAACTATTAGATAAATCTACCTAACAGCTATTGTACTCTGTAATATAAATCTGCATTATTAAAATGCTACCTCATTTTATACACTACTTCCTTCTTAGCTGTAATTGCTTCTCTATTGATTGTGTGACAGTTCCCTAATTTTTTTTTGTAATGAATATTGTTGTGCTACAGTCTTAAGGTTTTCTCAGTTACTGACTTCCCCTGTATATATATTAATGATTTATACCATCTGTATCTATTTGCGTCTACCTTAGGCTCAGGTCAAGTCAGAAAAATGTCCTTGGACTTGCCAGCAAATTAAGTAAATATAAAAATCTCTTCAGTTTACACCTGTTTGAAATGACACCTAAGCATAAACAATCACTGCATGAGTCCTTTATATATATATATATATATATATATATATATATATATATATATATATACACACACACACACACACACACACACACACACACACACACACACACACACACATATATGTAGCTTACCTACACCATGCTTCCACTAATGTATTGCTTAATGCAGCCTGATAATGTGCTACATACTTATCAGAACCCTGCTTGCTATCACCATGTTGTTCACTATGGGAGTAAACAAGAACTTGTACCTGCGATAGCATTCTTGCCATTCAAAGCTTCCCCAGTCTGCCTTCTATCCCCCAGGACACCAGTCAGACTGACACAGTTAGCAACACGGATGTTCTATTTGCTCTCACCAAAACTGTGTGAAGTATTTCTTGTCTCAAGTATGCATCACATCCTTGAGGGTAGGAGGCTTTAAATTAGAAACAGTGAAGTAACAGATTATGTGTAACTGCAGTGCTGCATAACTAAACTGCTTCTATGTATGTATAGATATTAGCCAAGAAGGTTCATAGATTTATATGGCTGCCAGTTTGAACGAATGCATAGCAAAGGCCATGCCATTGCTGTGTGTCCAGTAGATCCCATTACTGCATAAGATATTTAAGTAAAAGTTTCAGAAAATTCAGTTTTTAAGTGAAAGAGTGTTTACTACTGCAGATGAATAACACATTGAGCTTCAGATCTCACAAATGTCTTTGGTTACTGATATGGAAATACAGTTTGCAAAGTTAATTGCTGGCATTGTTTCAGAGGCAAGGATTTATTTTTCCACAGTTTTCAGTTCATAGAAGAGCACCAGCACACACTGTTTATTTGTGTCATGAAATGTTATATCCTTTTTAAGGAAAATAAATTGAGCATGGCACTTTCCTTATAAGACTTGCAGCTGTGGCATTTCTTTCTGACATAGATGTCTGAGAAACTGGATTAAATACTGTCAGAAGCAAGCCTAACTGAGAGACCTTGTAGTCTGAGAAAAGTGATGAAGCATCTGTTAATGTCTGCACTATGGTGCATTCATACAGCTGGGTCATTACATGATCATGTTGTCCTTTTATCATGCCACAATTCAGTCTGCAGTTTTAGCTGCACTTGTGCTAAGACGTGCTTATTCACTACTGTGTCTGCAAGCCTTGACTGTAGAAATGAATTCTTGAGCACAGCCTGATAAATAAAGAACTAAGGCACGGTCTCATTTCAAGTGAGACATTGTGCCTCCTCTTCCTTTTTACTGCACAGGCTGTAATCAAGTTGTGGTCTCTGTCCACTAAATCAGTTACTGTCTAAAGCAGTGTGAAATTCTACAGATTCTTCCCCATAATGGTAAGTAAAATCTTAAAATCTTTATCAAAGTTTATGCAAACTCTCCTTCACACAACAACCCTCTGAGACGTCTTAGAGGTGCTGGCTTGTACTTGGGAACCAGACCTCAAGCTAGATTAGTATATACGAGCTGTACAAGGAAATCTTGCTATCTTGCTCTGAATTGTGTTTTTGCTCCAGCAGAAAACTATTTAAGAGCCTATGTCACCCAGCTTGCATGCACCATTCCAGGATGCACCAGAGAGCGCTATAAGTATGTAGTCTTCTTTCGGCTTTTCCCAGTTAGGGGTTGCCACAGCGGAACTCCAGTCCACTAATGATTGGTAGTTGATTTTTATGTGCCGAGTTACCAGCCCTGATGCACAACCTTCAACGAAGGTACGCCCATTCACGCATGTCTCCAAGCAGAAGACGCTCTAGCTGAGAATCGAACCGGACAGCGTCTTACTGTGAGGCAACAACACTACCGCAGCACCACCACCGTGGGTCCAGAGAGTGCTAATAATATTATCGTGAGTTGTTATAGCATCCATAGTAAATTCCACACAACAAACCACTTCCGTACTCCTCCAGCATCTTGTGAATGACAATGTTGTTCACATGTACAAAGTACACCAATTCCGTACAACTAAAAGTTGTAAATAATTATCCACCAATGAAAACACTAATGTAATAAATACAAGACCAGTTTATTTGAATCTAAGTGCCTTTATCTTAAATACTAATAGACTCCAATAGAGATGAATGGTATTTAAATGGAATGCAAATTTTTTACTCTGTATCTCTGATGAACTACATTACCGTTCACAAAACGCTGGAGGAGTAAGGATGTGGTTTATTGTTTGGAATTAATAATATTATGACAGTGCTATTTTACACTGCTGTATGGAAGATACATGCCTCCAGAAAAAAATAATGTATAAACGTTGTACTCATGTTCATCATCAGCCCCCCCCCCCCACCTTTTTTCCCATTTTTTTCTACATGGGGTCAGGGTATCATGTCAGCTGTCGCCAACTCTCTTGATTCAGTGTCACACTCCTGCCTTCTTCAACACTCATGCCTGACTGTTGCAGATCTTCTTTCACACAATCGATCCAAATCTTTGCTAGATATCCTTGTTTCCTCTTACCTTCTTCCTGTCTGTCCCAAATCTTCGTCACCAGATTGTCTTCTGCTTTTCTGCACATGTCCAAATCACAGTAATGTATTCTCTTTGAGCTTTTGTGCAAATGGAGCTACCCTGGCTTCTGCTCTTATGTCCTCATTTCTTCATCTGTCCCACAGTAAGCATCCTACCACCCTTCTCAGGCACTTCATTTCCATCACCTCTAGCTTCTTCAACTGTTCTGCCTTTACTGCCTAGGTTTCTGTACCATATAGTAGTACTGGTCACACCACTGTCTTGTACACCTTACTTTTCATCTTCTTTGGCATTCTTCTGTCATAGACTACACCTGATATCTATGCCAAATGGCTGCAGCCCCTGTGATTCTAGCTTTCAGACTTCCCTTCTCCTCAACCACCCCTCCCAGATACCTAAGGCTGTGTACCTGTTCCACATCTTCCCTTCTATCTCTATTCTCAGCTTCATTTGATTTCCTCTATTTGCTGCCATTACCACTGTCTTATCAGTGCTTAGTTTCATCCTCTCATTCCCTCGTGTTCATCCTAACTTTTAATACAGTTATCTTTTACAGCACTGCAGCATATTTCAAAAGTAACATAAATGAATGTCATAATATCAGTGGTGGAAACTGTCCAAAACGTATTTGTTTGTTTGTTTGTTTATGCTTTGTTGACCAGATTAGTGCCAACAGACTTGTGACCCATTTTCAAGGAAGACCTGATGCGATAGTCATACTGACTTAAGGAAATTTGGGCAAGGCACAGGAGGAAGAGGGAAGTGTTAATATGCTCAGAAATATGACGGTAATAGCGCTGGAGCATAGTAAACATCAGGATGATATGTATAGGAGATGTATTTTAACAACCAAGATTTATCACTTATTTTACAGTGATTTCTTAGGTAATAGTAGTGGGTGGAGTGAAACATTTGGGTTTTTGAATAGTGAATGTTTTTTGTAAAATCTGAAAAGAATGAATTTAAAATGTTAATAATAAAGAGAACAGACACATTAGATGTATATTTTGGAAGGAAAAAGGAGCTGAGGGTATTTTATGCATATGAGGGACAGAAGATGTATAGTTTTGTGGGGAGCTATAAAAGGCTTTTACATGAAATAGTTTTATGTTAAAGAAAGTTAAGTGAAAGAAAGGAAGCAAGATTTAAGTTTGTTATAAAGAATTTTACTCGTTGTCCAAGGAGTACTACAAGAAAGAAACAGAAGTTTATGAGAAGAATGCAGAGAGGATGGAACTTTTGACTGATGAAGAAATGATGTGCAGTTAAGGAAGAAAGGACTAGAAAAATCCTTCATTAGCTAGGAAAATGCAGAAAGATGTGTTTCTTCATGGGTGCATACAGCCTACCTAGACTTAGTCAAGGCTTTTAACACTATCCCCCACTCAAGCATAATAGACAGACTCACCCAGCCTGGTATCAACCTGTATATCATTAGATGGGGCACTATCTAGCTCACTGATAGAACTGATATAGTCAAACTAGGGGAATTCACTTCCAGCCGCAGACCTGTAACCAGTGATGTTCCACAGAGATCAGTCCTGGAACCTCTACTGTTTGGAATCTATTTCTCAGAAGTGCAATCTAAAACTATTTTAAAAATTGCACTTAAAGTTACATTTAGTCGAATTTAGTCGAAAGTTTGCTTGTTTGTTTGTTTAATTGAACTGTGGAGGCTGCCCACTAAAGTGTGCTAGCCTGTGTAACTAATTTATCACTGTCTCTGCATTTTCTGTGTATTTCTGCAAAAAAAAACAAAAAAATAATCCTTGTTTTCCCGCCTTTTTCGACTAGTTTAGACCAGTATACAGGCATTGCTGTATTCTGGGCTGTGGTGTAGTTTCTGTGTTGTCCATTACCTTACTTGGATAAAAGGAAGTTTCTTTGCTCACCAGTGGGAGTGGGGAGCCTTGAGCAGCCTACCTATCCTTGGGGGAAGTGACCTCAGCACAAGAAGCTGTTAGTAATTGGTTGTTTGGGACCATTCCTAGCTCTTTTGTAGTTCACTGCTTAAAATCCGCCTCTGGGCATTTTTTTTCTGGCTATACTGCTCAGACAAGCTCCACGTGGGTTTACAGAGTGGTCCTAGCAGCAAGGAACTCGAAAAGCGACTACTTTCTGGATTTAAGTATCTTTGCTTTTTTTTCACTGAAAATAGCTTCTGCTGCTTACTTTAAACTAGCCTGAACTGTTTTTTTACTGATTACTGCATTTATTTTAAAAATTGCACTTAAAGTTACATTTAGTCGAATTTAGTCGAAAGTTTGCTTGTTTGTTTGTTTAATTGAACTGTGGAGGCTGCCCACTAAAGTGTGCTAGCCTGTGTAACTAATTTATCACTGTCTCTGCATTTTCTGTGTATTTCTGCAAAAAAAACAAAAAAACAAAAAAATAATCCTTGTTTTCCCACCTTTTTCGACTAGTTTAGACCAGTATACAGGCATTGCTGTATTCTGGGCTGTGGTGTAGTTCCTGTGTTGTCCATTACCTTACTTGGATAAAAGGAAGTTTCTTTGCTCAACAGTGGGAGTGGGGAGCCTTGAGCAACCTACCTATCCTTGGGGGAAGTGACCTCAGCACAAGAAGCTGTTAGTAATTGGTTGTTTGGGACCATTCCTAGATCTTTTGTAGTTCACTGCTTAAAATCCGCCTTTGCACGGCTTTCTTGGCGTCGCATAGCGCCGGTTAAACAAAGTTAAACTTGGTTAAACAAGGTTAAACTTTTCTGGCTCGCCAAGTCTGCTCTTCAATTTTTCCCTTAGAACTGTTCTACTTGCAATCTAAACAGCCTATACTCTGTATGAAAAGCTCAGCACTTGCTCCTAAAGCATTTTGTATACAGGTAAAGCACTCTTAAACAAACGAAAAGTACTTCATTCACCTAAATTCTGTTGAGTACCCATTTCCTATAGGTCCTTTCTGACTCAGTTACACAGCAATCTTTTTCACTATTTCTAGCATGTCGAAGGGTCAGTTGCTAGCGTCCTCTCCTGTTCAGCTGGTGAATCTGGGAATCTTGAGGCAATGTTACAAATGCCTCATGTACACAGACAACCCTCTCCTCCTCCCAACAAATACAAATATATGCAAGAGATGCAACTATATAGCCAAACTGGAGGCTGAGCTCTCTCAATTCAGTACTGGCAAGACCAGTCAGGAGGAGAAGGTAACCACGCACACCACAAACCCAGTCTCACATAGAACTATCACAACTGCAAACCAAACACATAAACACACAAAAACATACTCGGGAGCGCAGATCAAAAATCTACCAAAACAACAGAGGCCTCCAAAGCAGACACCCAAGCAACCACCACCTCAAGACATAGCAAATGCAACACATAGTTCACAAAGTCAGTGTGCTAAACAGTCACAGCCCTTAAGGCCAAACAAAATGCCAGACACACTTGTAATAGGTGACTCCATAGTCAGGCACACTGACGTCCCGCTCACCAGACTGAACAAGGAGAGGGTCACAGTAAGCTGCCTGTCGGGAGCTAGAATCCGCCACATAACACAAGCACTCAGGTCACTCCACAGCAAGTACAAATATGACTCAGTCATTGTACATGCAGGTGTAAATGACCTGAGTCGTACCTCCCTGGACTACATGAAAAGAGACATAGAGAAGCTCTCTGATTATGTAGCCCAGGCAGGTATGACCCTGACCCTGAGCAGCATCTTACCCTCACCAAGAATGATGCCACAGTACAAAGACAAAATGATCAGTTTTAACAATTGGCTTAATTACTGGTGTCATTCTAAGGGGATCCAGTGTCTGTCTGCTTGGGATGACATGCTTGACAAGCCACGCTGCTTCGCAAGGGATGGTTTGCACCTGTCACCCCTGGGCTTCCGGATATTGGCCAAGGCTCTTGCCACCCTATACTGCCTTTTTTAGGCAAGGCTCAAATGACAAACCTACCTCCCTAGAAAACACAAGTGGAAAAAACTAAGGGTAATGCTGCTCAATGCCAGAAGTCTAAACCTCAAGATGCACGCCCTCGAAGCCCTTCTCAGTATGGAGAACATCGATGTCTGTGCAGTGACTGAAACCTGGTTCAAGGCTCCTGAGAGCACCCCAGCACTATCAGGTTTTACCTCATATCATGCTTTCTGGCCCCAAAACTTGGACAGAACCACAAAAGGAGGGGGAGTATCCATTTTCATCAAAGATACCCACACCTCCAGGTTAGTGGCAATGCACAAAGCATCGGAGACTATCCAGGTGCAACTAACCATAGGCAAAACTGCCTTACAGTTTGTAGCATGCTACAGACCACCCTCTCAAACTCAGGAACCTTACACAGCCTTCCTGAAGACACTGGAGATAATGAATGTCTCTCCAAATACCATCATTTTGGGAGACTTCAACTACCCAAACATAGACTGGGAACATTACTCAAGCCCCAACACTCTAGCCCAAAGGTTCTTAGAATTCATAAACTCAAATGCAATGGAACAACTAGTCACCATTCCCACAAGAGGAGACAATATACTAGACCTGATCATCACAAACATGGGGACAAAATGCTCCACACCAGAAGTACATCCCTCTTTGGTAAGATCAGACCATAAATTAATCTCACTGGAAATCCACATCCCCCCCCCCCCTGCACAAAAGACCACAGTGAAGAACTTCTCAAAAGCAAATGTCACACTTCTTAAGACTGAAGTGGTATCTTTCAAGGCCCCTGGGCCAGTGGAAACCACAACCCACACTGCTGAATCCCTTGCAAATGCCTTCTATGGGCACCTTCAAGAATGCATGGATCATGCAATCCCAAATAAAACCAAGACCCATTCCCCAAAGGCAGGCGACGGTCTGGTGGACCCCAGCCATAAACAAACTTTACAACAGAAGGAGGAAGCTACTACATGACAGAGCAAAATCCCTAAAAGGAAAGGCATCTCTGATCAGTACTAGCAAAAAACTACGATCACTCATAAAATCACCCAAGGCCAACTTTGAGAGAAAAATCGCAAATGACACAAAAGACAATCACAAGGCCTTCTTTAGCTATGTTAGAAACCTGGGTGGAAACTCCCAGATATGCTCAGAGTTAGTCCAAAATGACACAAAATACACTGAACCCACTGACATTGCCAACATTCTGGCAGACAGGTTCAGTGGAAATTTCTGGAGCCCGTCCCCTCCAAAAGGAGAAATAACTATCCCAGCAGAGTGTAGCCTCCCTAACATCTCAGATGCCCAGGTGAGAGCCCTCTCTAAAGCTAAAAACACAGCATCAATGGGACCGGATGGTGTCCCGGGCTGTGTGCTACATGAACTCAAGAGGAACTAAACCCACACATAAGGCTGCTGTTTAATCTTAGCCTTATCACAGGATCACCCAAAGAGTGGCGTACGGCAACAGTGGTCCCACTTCACAAAGGCGGTGCTTCTACGGACCCTGGAAATTACCGCCCCATAAGCCTGATGAGCCTGGTCTGCAAAGCTATGGAGAGGATCATTATGGAACTCATAAACAAAGACATTGGGGACCTACAGACATTGGATCCTACCCAATTTGGCTTTGTCAAGGGCAGATCCTGCCTTCTGAATATGGCCGACTTTTTTGAAACAGTCACTAAGGCCATTGATGAGGGTAAGGCAGTTCACACAGCCTACCTTGACCTTGCAAAAGCCTTTGACACAATACCCCACTCGGGCATCATAGACAAACTCACCAGCTTAAATGTAAACCCATATGTCACAAGATGGGTTGCAAACTGGCTCAAGGACAGAACCCACAGGGTCAGAGTTGCTGGAGCTATGTCAGACTCTAAGCCAGTCACAAGCAGTGTCCCACAGGGCTCAGTCCTGGGACCCCTCTTGTTCGGCATTTATTTTTCCGAGGTACAGGCAAACATAGGAGGATTGTGGCTGACAAAGTTTGCAGATGACTGCAAACTGGGTGCCATAATTGATACTCCAGCGGAAACAAACATCCTTCAGAGAGGCCTCATAGAAACGGATAATTGGTGCCAGAGCCATGGCCTTAAGCTAAACGCCAAAAAATGTATAGTCATACCCTTTGGGAAAAACAAGGTACCGACAAATTACCACATAGGCGGTAATCCATTAAGTACGGAAGAGGTAATCAGAGACCTAGGGACCCAGGTTGACAGTAACCTCTCATTTGACACTCACATTGCCAAAGTGGTTAGGAAGACCTTCTATATTGCCCACCTTATCATGAAGGGTTTCACATCTAGATCAAGAGAGGTCATTGTGCCCCTGTACTCTTCTCTTATCAGGCCAATGATTGAGTACAATGGCCCATTTGGGATGTATCTCACCCGACACCTGCAGCAGTTGGAAAGACCCCAAAAGTTCCTCACCAAGAGGATAAAGGGTCTTAAACATATGTCATATGCTGCCCGACTGAAAAAACTCCAGCTCTATTCAGTCGCATACCGCCTACTCAGATGTGATCTGTGCCTGACGTACAAGGCCATGTCCAATCCTGAATTAATGGACATGCTCCACCTCAGAAAATCCAAATCCATCAGAGCCACGAGAACAAGTGACTTAAACCTCAACACAGAAATAAATAGAACGTGCTGGAGGGACAGATTCATAACTCAGAGGCTCCCTACACTCTGGAACAGAATCCCAGTCCATGTTAGGCAGAGCCCCTCACTGACTCTTTTCAAGAGAAATCTCGACGAGTGGATGGGAGATCGTAGGTTTACCCCGGGGGTCATCTCTTTGTCACTACTAGACAGAGGCATAGTAAACTAAACCCTAAAAGGGCGTAGTATTCTCATCCTAAGGGGTGGTGTAAGCCACATACACTCTGGCTAGGCTTATAAATGCCCTAGGGCAGATAGCCTAGTACAAACCTATGAACCTATGAACCTATAAAGGTCTGTAGCTGATAAAGTTTGCTGATGACTGCAAACTGGGAGTGGTCATAGAATCTCCAAATGATGTCAACATCCTACAGGGGTCTTACACAAATAAATGACTGATGCCAAAATCATGGCCTTAAACTCAATGCAAAAAAATGTATTATCATCCGTTTCAGTAAGATTGATGTTTCTGCTAACTGCCACATCAATAACAACACCTTAAGTATGCACTCAGTGGTGAGAGACCTGGGCACACAGGTTGACAGCGACTTTACCTTTGAACACAATGTCTCCACAGTAGTAAGAAGGGCATTCTATATTGCTCAACTCATAATAAGGGCATTGCCTCCAGCAAAAAAAGTAGTTATAACCTCCCTGTACTCTTCCCTCATCAGGCCAATAATTGAGTACAATGCCCCTATTAGTATATACCTTTCCACGCACCTGCAGCAATTGGAGAAATCACAGGAAAATTCAAGCTCTTCAGCATCTGTCCTATGAGGAGCATTTGAAATCACTGTCACTGTTTTTTTTCTGTTTCATACAGACTACTCAGAGGTGATCTCTGCCTTGCATATAAGGCAATCTTTGACTCTGCTTTATTGGAAATGCAGCAGATCCGTAAGACAAATGGTACACAGGTTACTCACTCTAATGACCTTAACCTGGTATGTGACATTAATAGAACCTGCTGGAGTGACAGATTTGTCTCCCAGGGGTTACCACACCTTTGGAACAGACTCTCGCTTCATGTCAAGCAGAACATCTCATTGAAATGCAGTCTTGTTGATTGGATGGGTAACTGTAAATTCATCTTAGGGGTTCCAAATATGTCTCTCTTAGACAGGGCTGATAGGTGCTGATCATGGAAATAAGGGTAAAAACTTGGATAGGCTTGTAAGGACCCTAGGGTCATTAGCCTAGTAACCTCCTATGAGCCTATGATCCTGTGATGGTTTTGAAACTGAGTCAAGAAAACATAGTGATCAGAAGGCTAAGGTGAAGAAAATGGAGAGATATTAAGGTGTATTGTACAAAAGTAAAGAGAAAGGATATACTGGATATTGAGCAGTTAATAGGTTAAATATCAAAGGTACAGATACTGTGGCCAATATTACAGGGGAGAAAATCAGAAATAAGTTGAAAGGTATGGAGTTAGAAGGTGTTTTGCATTAGACTGCATTACTTTTGCTTTCGTATGGAAATTTCTTTTAAAGTATTAAAGACTGGTGGGTAGTTTTCTTGTAGAATTAAAGGAGCTGAAAATAGCTGGAAAATTTTATTACGTATTAAAGATGGATGAGTAGAAAGCAGAGCTAAATAAGAATAAAAATATTAAACTGGAGACTATTAGCACTAGGAAACATAGATATGATGGTATTAGCAGAGCTGTTACACATGAGGTTACGTAAAATGATTAGTAAATTTGAAGAACAAAAAGTATATGAGATATATACAAGGAATTTTATTAGCATTGAGGGGAAGTGGTTCAGGTTATTAATTTAAAAATGGAGGGTAGGATGAGCATGAGAAATGTTAATAAAATACATTGATAATCATCAACTCCCCTTTTCTCATTTTCTGCATGGGGTTGGGGTGTTGCATCTCTCTCAATTCATTGCTACTCTTCTATCTTATTTGACAGTCATGCCTTACTGTTACAAACCTTTCTCAAACAATCCATAACTATGATGGATAGGTTCATAGATAGCTACTAGGCTATTGGCCAAAGGGCCTAAGTAAGCCTAGCCAACAAGGTTCCCTGGTTTACACCACCCAAAAAAGTTAATTTCCTGCGCCCCTGTCGAGCAGGGCCACAGAAGTGATCCCTGGGGTGTATTTCTTATTTCCCATCCACTCATCAAGATTTTTCTTGAAGAGTGCTAATGAGGAACATTGCTTGATATAGATGGGTAGCTTGTTCCAGAGTATGGGAAGTCTCTGGGACAGCAATCTATCCCGCCAGCATGTCCTGTTTATTGTGGTGACAAGGTTTAGGTCCCTAGAGCATGTAGTTCAGAGGGATTGGGATTTCTTTAGGTGTAGCATGTCCAACAGCTCTGGGTTTAACATAGCTTTATATGTTAGGCAGAGATCTCCTCAGAGTAGGTGATATGCTACAGAGTAAAATTGGGAGTTTTTTGAGACAGTCAGTGTAGGGCATCTGTTTGAGGCCAGTAATCCTCTTTGTGAGGTACTTCTGTGGCCTTTCCAGCTGCTGCAGATGTCTTGTGAGGTACATTCCAAAAGGGGCATTGTACTCTATAATGGGTCTAATGATTGATGAGGGGAACAATGACCTCTTTTTTCCTGGATGAGAGCCCTTTTATGATGAGGTGTGCCACATAGAACATTTCCTGACTACTGTGGTGATGTGATTATCAAAGGAGAGACTACTGTCCACCTAGGTCCCAAGGTCTCTTGTCAAACATTCAGCGTTAAGTAGACTGCTGTTTATGTGGTAGTTCATGGGTACAGAGTTTTTACCACCAGGCATCTGTCTCAGTGAGGCTCTTCTGTAGGATGTCCACATCATTTGCAGACTCGACTATGGCTCCTAGTTTGCAGTCATCTGTGAACTTCATTAGCCAGAGGCCTTTTGTGTTAGCCTGTATTTCAGAGAAGTAGATGCCAAACAGGAGAGGTCCCAGGACTGAACCCTGTGGTACTCCATTTGTCACTGGTTTGAAGTCAGATTTGGAGTCTGCAACTTTTACAGTGTGGGTTCTGTCAGTGAGCCAGTTGGCAACCCATCTTGTGATGTAGAGATTTATACCTAGTTTAGTGAGTTTAGCTATAATTCCAGAATGGGGGATGGTGTCGATAGCATTGGCGAGGTCAAGATAGGCTGTGTGAACCACCTTACCCTCGACTACAGCTTTGGTGACTGCCTCAAAGAAATCAATAAGGTTCAGAAGGCATGATCTGCCTTACACAAACCCGAACTGGGTGGTGTCCAGAGTTTGGAGGTTACCAATGTCTTTGTTTATGAGTTCCATGATGATACGTTCCATGGCCTTGCAGACCAGGATCTTCAGGCTAATAGGGTGACAGTTCCCAGGATCAGTGGTGGCTCCCCCTTTGTGGAGTGGGATACCTGTTGCTGTGTGCCATTTAGTGGGCACAAAGCCTGATGACTGACTATGTTTGAACACGGTGCTTAGGTGGGGAGCCAGTTCATTCTGAAGTTCATGTAAAACGCAGTCTGGGATGTTGTCTGGTCCCCTGGAAGCTGTGATTTTGATTTTAGAGAGTGCAGCTTTTATGTGCATAGATTTGATTACAGGGACTCTGCATTCTTCCTGAATAGATATGGGCCCTTTAGGGGGTGAGAGGGGGGTAAAGTTAGCACTGAACCTATCTGCCAGGATGTTGACAATATCAGTTGGTTCTGTAATTTTCATGCCATTTTGCTGTAACTCAGTGCAGATCTGGGTGTTGCCATTGAGATTCTTGACATAGCTATAGAATGCTTTGTGGTTGCCATTAGAATCAGTGGTGATTTTGTTTTTGTACCTAGCTTTGGAGGATCTTATAAGGGATCTTAGCTTCTTACTGAGACTGACCAGGGAGATCCTCCACTCATGGGATTTTACTCTCTTTTGCAACAGTTTCTTCCTTCTGTTGTAGAGTTTGTTTATGGCAGGGGACCACCAGATTTGCTTCCTTTTTTGGAGAATAGCATCTTGGTTCTGTTTGGGATAGCACGATCCATGCACTTGTGTAAGTGCTTATAGAGTGCATTTGTGTAGGATTCAGCAGTCATAACTGTATTGTCCATCTGCATGGGTGTCATGAAGTTCGCCACTTCTGTCTTAAAAAGCATGAAGTTGGCTTTTGGGAATTTTTTTACCGTGGTTTCCATAATGGTGGGTAGGGGCAGGATGCGGATATCTAGGGTGATTAGCTTATGGTCGGATCTGACCAATGAGGAGTTGACTTCAGGTGTGGAACATCGGTCACTCATGTTGGTAATTACTAGGTCTAGGATATTGTTGCCCCTGGTGGGGGTCTGGATAAGTTGATCCAGGGTATTGGAATCTATGAATTCCAGAAAGCGTTGAGCAAAGGAGTTGGTACATGAGTAGTTTTCCCAGTTAATGGTGGGGTAGTTGAAATCGCCCATTATTAGGGTGTTTGGTTGAACCCTAATATTTTCCAGTATATCAAGAAAAGAGGAGTGGGAATCCTGGTGCATGGTGGGGGATCTGTAGCAAACTATAATTTGGATTGCAGTTTTGCCCAGAGTTAGTTGCACTTGGATAGCCTCAGATGCATTATGCTGGGCAACTAGCCTGGAGGTGTGGATATCCTTAATGAATATGGACACACCTCTGCCTTTGGTGTCCTGGTCCAGGTTAGATGGCCGAAAAGTGTGGTATGAGTTATAGCCTGGTAATGCAGGGGTGCTCTCTAGAGCCCTGAACCAGGTCTCGATCACTGCACAGATAGTGATGTTCTCCATTTTAAGGAGTGCCTCAAGGGAGTGCATTTTGAGATTTAGACTTCTAGCATTGAGTAGCATTACTGTCAGTTTTTGCTTGCTTTTTCCTGTTATGGTGGTGGATTTGCAATTTGAACCTTGCCTAAAAAAGGCACTATAGGGGCGGCAAGTACCTTAGCCAGTATCTGGAATCCCAGGGGTACCTTCATTCCCTGTTGCCTTCCTTTTGTCTATCCTAAATCTTCTGCTTTTTTTGCACATGTACCTGAACCACAGTAATCAGTTTTCTTTGACCTTCTCTGCAATTGGAGCTACTTGGGCTTTTCTGCCCTGATGTCCTGATTTCTTCATTTGTCCCACAGTGTGCATCCTACCACCAATCTCAAGCACTTGTCTCCATCACCTCTAGCTTCCCGAACTGCTTTGCCTTCATTGCTTAGGTTTCTGTGCCATATCATAGTACTGGTCGCACCACTGTTTTGTTCACCTTATTTGTCAACCTATTTGCCATTCATGTGTCACATACTGCCCTGACACTCTCTACCAATTAGCTGCAGCTCTTCTGATTATCGCTTTCAGTTCCTCATTCAGAATTCCATTTGCCTCAATAACCTCTTCCAGATAATTGAAGCTGCTAACTTGTTCCTCTGTTTTGCAATATTTTCTATTTTCACAATTTCCACTATGTGTTATATATCCAGTATTTTTGGAAGCACCGGGCTTTGAAGTAAAATATTTCGGGTGGTATTCACAGTACCATGGTTTGCATGTTCATTATCCCCAAAGAGCACGGTTACACCATATGCAGATATACTGAGTGCCGGTTATATGCAACGAATATGGCAGTACAAAAACGTCTGCAAAGAGATGCCTACTTCTGTAAAATGCTTAAAATAGGTAGAATAATGGTTTAGGATAAGGGAAATACTATGTTAAAATGTAAAGACTCGGTTTGAATTTGAACTTTTACTGAAAATTTGGAAAATGTGGCTTTGTGCAAGCCCCCTTGAACTAACATCATATGGCTAGGGCAGGTGCAGCTATTTAAAATGAATATAAAAAAATATAAAATGAGTTTATATATCTCTCTGGGGGTGTCCTTATGTGGACACCTGCATGGTTTCATTGAAGGGTGTGAAAGGGGAATATAGGAAAGCTGAAAAATAGGGAAGCAGGACAAAAGGGTGACAGAAGGAAGATATGAAGAGGATTACGCTTGAGGAGTTGGAAGAGGATGGTTCTATGTTTATATTGGGGGATAGATCTCCATTTTTTTTCAAATAAAAGTTATATAAGAGGGTAGTTTGGAAAGGAAATAAGTTAGAGGGTGAAGGCAAGAAGATCAGGGAAGGAGGAAGGGAGGTAATGAGGAGTTCTTGCCAGGTGCCTCCCAGCCAAGAGCACATCAATTTCTGATTTGAACCTCATTATTTCTTCATTTGCATATGTTTATTTGAGACCACTATACATGAGCGCAAATGGTCTCAATGAATCACATCAGGGCAGCACTCAGGCGTGGACAGCTCAGTGTGTGTAGCAACTATGAATACATCCCTTTGTTTAATTAGAGAGATATATGATAATACGTTTATAAAAGCATATGCAAATTATTATATAGGGAATAATCCATCCAGCCACAACCGCTTTTCCCATTTTTTGGAGATGGGGTCAGGGTGTTACATCAACAGTGATAATCATCCAGAGCCAGTGTTCATACCACTGGGTGGCCAGCCCTGCTGCTGTTGTTCTTCCAGACCACTCACTCGCACTCACCCTCACACCTATGACCAATTTATAGTGTCCAATCCACCTACTGCATGCCTTTGGAATGTGAAAGGAAACCAGAACACCTGGAGAAAACCCATGCAAACACATTCAGGATATGCAGAGTCTGCACTAAAGGCAAGCCTACTGAGAATCAAACCAGGGAATCTCTTGCTGTGAGGCAAAAATGCTACTCACTGCGCCACTGTACTGCCCTAAACAGTATTACACTGAAAAATTGTATTAAGCAGGAATGTGTTTTAAGCCCTATATCATTTAGGTTGATCACAAATGCTATAATAGATAAGTTTTAAAAGCAACAATTGGATGAGAATGGCAGATGGAAAAATTTTGTAGAATACCAATGGTGCATTCCTACGCAGACAGAAATGTACATATTGTCAAGAATTAACATTTAGTGAAATAAGTATTAGATACACAAGGGGGGATTGTCAATGGCAGTAAGGATAAAGATGAAGTCGCATAAAAGACAAGAAATGTAGAGGATCTGTTAAACAAGTAATGGTTTATTTTAAATAGCATTATTAGGAAAACATTTTGGGAATTGAGATATACTGATGGAAACTTGGAAAGCTTTCATAAGGTTAATAAGGAAGACTGAAGTAATTAGAAAAGTTGCATTATGTAATTTTATTTGCTCAAGTTTATTCAATTCCACAGCAGGTAGAAACAAAACTTCTGACAGTATTGTTTTCTGGAATATGGGTTTCCAGGACGGACTGCATTAAATGTTTCCTTTTGCATAAAAAGTATATTGATAGAGGGCTGAATATAATAGTGCCAACTCTATTTTGCATTTAAGAAGAAGAAATATATGTTATTCAATGCATATTTATTAGGGTAATTTTCTATTGACTTATGATGACGTTTTTGGGACAAAAGTTATTGACAAAAATTAACCTTGTAACATAAAAACTGTCAGAAATTCTTAATATGTGAGAAGTGTATTAAAGTGGCAATAGATTAAAGAAAATTGTGGAATAAAGGGATAAAAGTTGATACATTTTATGTGATATTTAACTTGACTAGGCAACTTTCAAAATATAAAGATGAAATTTTAAACAGAAGACGATGAATGCAATATTAATAATCTGACACAATGGATTTTACTTGGAGTTCATCACACAAGAAAATTTCAATAAAATCCTAATTGAAAGCAAAAGAGGAAAATGTGTTTTCTTAAAAAGCCTGTAATATAGAGGACATTAAAAATCTTTCTAATGAGGTTCAGTGGTTTCTGATAATTAACCCCCCCCCATAAACTAAAAATAATTTAATAATATCAACAACAAAACAACAACAACAATAATAATAATTATATTTATTATTTTAGAATATCTGAAATCTTTAAAAAAGAAACATTGATTTATGCTATTACAGATTGTTCCAGGAAATTAAAGCAAAGAAATGGGACAGAGTAATTGTTTAGGAAGTGAGACAGCTCTGGAAAAGGAGACGCTTATAAGTATTGTACAATAACATGTGTAAAATGAAAAATGCGTTAAAAGAATTTTGAAATGGCAGCATGTAACTGAAATGGCCACTGGTAATGATTTTTATAGAAAGGAAGTGTTTCAGTTTATTCTAAAATGCTTTGATTTCTGAAGCGATTTGAGATGATTTTTTGGAGAAGTGTTTGTTGTGCTGGTTTATACTGGCTTATTAATGCAACTTTCCTACTCTTTCTTCAGCAAACGTCTTGGAATTATTTACATCCATATAAGCTACCACCAGCTCAGCTGGATGGGACCTCAATTTAACATCTCATCCAAAGAATAGCACATTCAGGAGTGTGCCAACCCCCTTATGGTACACTACAGTGGCAGTAATGGAAAATGGATGTAAGCATCATGTGTAAGAGTACAGAGTGATGACCTCCAAGTATTAAAAACAAGTGGCTACTGACACTGGCATAAATTAGGAAATTTATTGGAAAGAAAATGGCAGCTAAAAGCAAGAGAGAATGTCAGCTTACTGGCAGAACAAATCGTATCACCTTGGCAGGGTCGGTTTTCAGACATATTAATGGATATTGTAGTGAACCTTCAGTTAATCACATTTGGAGAAATACTTTGGAGGAAGTGTGAGACCTCATGTGAAGAAGTCACAGAACAAAGGTTAGCCCTGACAGCAACAACACTTTTTACATTGTTTGATTAGGTCAACATGTTACTACTAGTCCTAAGTATGTACCAAATACTGTGTACCATATCCTAAACACTAAATGCTTAATATATATAAATATATATATATATATATATATATATATATATATATATATATATATATATATATATATCCCTCAATTTGATCCAACATTTGATTTGTTTGGTCGAGAGTTGATGGGATAGTGCTTAATATTACAGATAGTGGAATGTTCAAAATGTAGAGGGAGTGTTTTGACATGAAAGGTGAGTAGGTTTGGACAGAGTAAATGAGTTTATGTGTGTCTATGAGAGTTGAGAGTTGGGGTTAGGGTTGGATATAGGTGGGATTAGATTTTGTATGTTTGTGTGTGAGTGTGTGTATTTTAGGGTTAGGGTGAGGTTTAGGTAATGGGATAGATGTTAGTAAGTGCTTGTGTGTGCTTGTGTGTCTCAGTGTGTCTTGTTTAGTGGCAGTTTACAGGAAGGTTTTTATTAAGTGTGGGTGTAGGATTACGGTTGGGGAATGGGCAGCATTAGTGTTACGTTTAGCACCCATTACTAAGTTGATACAGGATGGCAGCGCTCCAGTCATGGTGCAGTAATAGGAGGATGCCAGAATGCATGGTACACAGTACTACAATACTGCACTCACTATTGTTATACTATGTAAAGCCTCATGTACCATGTACCATCCAGATGTACCAGACTCAGCAGGAGATTCCTTGTTTGTCCAGTGGCAGTGAAAATGGCACAGAAAGGTGGTGGGGGTGGTGGTCCTGGGTTCAATCCCTAGACATGCGTCAGTGTTTGGGGGATCATTTGGCGTAAAGGTTATGGTCTTTACCAGACAGATAGAAAGTGCAGGGTTTGATTCTGACCTCCACTTATTGTCTTGTCTTGTAATAACTTGCAGACTGATAGCCTGGTACTTGCTTATGAACCAATGAATGGTACATGGCACTGCATGGTGGCACATAATATTACTATACTATGTAACAATTCGAAATACCATTCATGTGTGCAACTCTTAGTGGGATGTCAGCATGAATGGTACATGGCACACTGCACTGCTCTACAAACTATTGTTATACTATGCAATTAATCCCAAGTGCCATTCACATTTACTGTACTCAGCTGGATGTTGGACTGTAGGGTACACAGTGCAGAGCAGTGCTGCTCTCTACACTATTACTAACAGTATGTAAAAACCTCAAACATAGTTCAAGTGTACTGTACTGTATTCAGAAAAATGTTAGAATAAAGGGAGCACAGTTCTGCCATGTCATGTGCACTAGTGTATACTATTTGTTAACTCCAAGCAGCATTCACTTGTAGAGTGTTAGCAGGATGTTAGAATGAGTTGTACACAGTGCTGTACCACTGTGCTCCCTGTTACCATATCCTCTAACAGCCTCAAGCATCATCATGTGTATAGTACTCAGGAGGATGTTGGAAGGAAGGATAGAGAGCACTGCACTGCTATGTTCACAGTTATTCAATTACAGCATGTGTACAGCACTGGCAGGATGTTGGAATGAATGATACTCAGCATCGCAGTGCTTTACACAGTACGACTGTACATTATAACAACCCCAAACACTATTCATGTGCACAGCATTCATCAGAATGGTGACAGGAGTGCTGCACCTTGCTGCACTGTTGTGCGCCACTCATTCTATTGTGCAGACCTCAGAGCACTAGCTGACGGTTGTGTAATTGTTCCTGACATGCAGCTCTATTGTCTCAGCATCCATGTTACTTTACTATCCACATTGCAGCAGGTGTACAGTGCAGAAAGTAAGAAAGCAGTAAAAACTCAAAACATTTGGAGAAATAGAAACAAAGGCACACGGTAACTCTGAATATGTCACATAAAATTAACGGTGATTAGTCATAAGTTCACATAAATTCTAAGACTCATTCATTCTCATGACAGTGAGAACCCATGTTGACACAGAAAGGAAATGTATAATCTGTACAGAAAACAGCTAAACTACAAGAGCAAGAGCTATAAAGCAACGATGCCTGATGCTGTTCCATTGTGCTCACACAGTCTGGCCAAGATAATTCGAGTTTATTTAAACCTATAACTTGAAAAGGAGTAACATAAATTAGCTCTGTTTTGATGCAAAAGTGTTACAGACATCAGTGGAAAGACTTTATCACAACACACAAAACATTCTATGTTTCCCATTGTCTGGAATTTAGGTAAATGTGTGAAGAACATGTGGTGTGCCCCACAGTATAAGATCAGAATATTGCCGTTTGAAAACACATGGTATTAATGGGCTGATAAATGCAGTTACACAAAAGTGAAAGTAAAGACAGTGGTTATGTCTAATCTAAGGAAGGAAATGCACATCAATGAAAGAGCATTTCAGTGGACTCATCTTAGGGCCTCACTGCTTAAGCAACACCAGCATTATCAATGCAGATGTATTCAAAATGCTGCTGTGTGTAACTACCTGTTTGAGAAACAGTCTTATAATGGTTTATATCTAACAGATAAATGCAGAAAAATGTATTGTAAATGACTGTGTAAAAAAAGAATTGTGTTCTGTGAAACTTAACATTTCTCCTTACCTTACTATGAACTTGAAAAAAAATTGTTACAAATTGTCCCTGTATAAGCAATGTTTGAAATTGTTGCTATGGGGCTTAGAACATTGATGGCACAGTGGCCACGGGAAGCTGATTGTCTCTGAACTGATTTTATTCAGTGTGAGATTTTGAAAACATTACTCGGCTGAATTCAAGAGTAAACCACTAGATGTCACAGTATATTTGGGAAATAACTGGATGTTTATAGAGTTATGGGTACATGGACACTGAGGCAACAAGCCGTTAAGTTTAGAAACAAGGATTAAAACAGGGTTGGCTCATGCTATGGGACTGCAGGACTGCAGCCCCCCCCCCAGCTGTAAAAATGAAAAATAAACAGAAATAAAACAAAAACTAACAAAAATGAAAAGAAAATAAAAAGAAAATTAAACGAGTCCCAGACCGTCGTGCATGCATACTCGTGGCATTTCCCACTGTCTGGACTGCTGGTGAACCAGTGTGGAGCATGCTCACAGAATCCAGACTGTCTCACCAGCAGTCTGGATTAGGAAGACAACATTGAAGTTGCAAATTTCCCAGATGTCGATGCACTTACAACTGCATAGACCCGAAGGGGATCGGACTGCAACGTCCGCAGGCTGGTGCTCTCGCAGGAAGGAGCATCACAGCATGGAAGGGGAAGGACTTGCTTGCTGGATTATACAACTTGTAATCATGGGCTTTTAGCTGGACTTCCTATATGGATGGATTGTCGCAGATTTTTAGCTGCTGCAAGGGACTTTCTATATAGATTAACAGGTGAGTGTGCCTTTCTATATGGAGGAGCTCGACTCGGATGGATTAACACGTAGGGAGGTGTGTCTGTGTGTAAAATGCCCCCCATTGCTACATGGTGGTGGATAGAGAATAAGGCTTGAACCCTGTACCTTGGGCCCAAATGGCAAGAGCCTGAATTCCCTACCCACCATGATTTGTAAAAAACAATTGCAGATTTTGCCTCATATTTGTTATGTTCCTCATAAAATCTATGGTTTCTGTATTTTTGCTTCTTGACACCATCAGTGGTGCACTGGTAGCATTGTTGCCTAACAGCTACAAGTTCTCTGGTTTAATTCTTGGCTGGGGTGCTTTCTGTGTGGAGTCTGCATGTCCTCCCTGTGTTTGTGTGGGTTTGCTCTGGTGTCCTTCCGTCTTGCAAAGACATGTGTCTGGAGTGTTTCTCCCTGGGCCTCTGCTAAAAATTGGCTTTTGTTCCAAGTTAGACTTTCCTGATTAACAAATGTTAAATAAAAATGACAAGCATTTGAATTTCAGACTTCATATTCTTCGGAAAGTACATAATAACACAAAACCTTTTATTCTAGCAATTTTCAAAGGTTATAAGATGGATATTTTAAATTTGTCCCTATTTTTGGGACTGTGTTCCCCCCTTTATTGGCTTCGTCCAGGTTTTTTATGCTAAGGTTGAGAGCTATGGTGAGAACTGAATTCACTGAATATGTTTGGGGGCTGTATTCCCCCATTACTGGCTTTGTCTTGTCTACGTGTTTTTTTGCTAACAGGTTGAGAGCTATGGTGAGAACTGAATTCACTGAATATGTTTGGGGGCTGTATTCCCCCATTATTGGCTTTGTTCAGGTGTTTGGTGCTAAGAGGTTGACAGCTATGGGGAGAACTGAATTCACTAAATGGTAGCCATTTAAGTTTCAGTCTTCCTCTCTTTTGTAAAACAAATGATTTGGCATAGTAGTATGTTGCTCTAGCTGTTTTGCACAGGGTCCTGGGTTCAATACTTGGCAATTATGGTGGTAGAACAGCACTTTATTCTAGCAACTTTTCAACATTATACAAGCAATGTTTAAAATGTGTCCCTGTTTTTTGTGCTTTTGTCCCCCCCCAATTAATTTTGGATTTGTCCAGATTTCTTGTGCTGCAAATTCAGAAATACAGCTGAGTGTCAAGTAGAGTTAACAAGAAGATGAGAGCTGCAGGGGAACAAAAGTTTAGTGCTGCTTATGGTGGGTCTGCTTGCCTTGTTAATAGCACAACAGGTAGCGTACTTGGTTTTGATGCAGAAGGCTGTGGGTTCTACTCCCACAGTAGGTAGATGCATTGCTGATACTGTACTGTGTTGTAAAGGGGGTGGATGCTGCAGTCCTTTTTGGCGAAGATACCTAGTAACTACGAACCTATCAGTTTGCCATCCATTCCGTATTGCAATATTACTAGCTTATCATTTTTTAATGCAACATAGGCAATTTATTCCTCAAGGGCAACAGGCACTCTTTTTGTAGATGAAACAATGAAATCTAACATTGTTTGCTAGCAGCAACCTCTTCATTAGTTACATATTTCTTTAATGTGGAATTATTTAGATGACTTTTACTTCTTCAGAGATTGTGCATATTTACTGATAATGGTGGACTGTAGAAGTTTGAGTAGACTTTTATGATGGAAATGTTCTGAGCTGGGCAATTTTGTCATTATTAGTGCATGCATTTTGTTTCATTGTTTACTGGAAAAATGTTCTGAATTGGGCAGTTTTGTCATTATTGGTGCATGCGTTTTGTTTCATTGTTTACTGGAAAAGTGTTCAAAACAATAAATTTCAAACCCCCTCTAACAACTGTACTGTATTGTACAAGGAACATAACTTAGTACAATCAGGAAGGTGTATCAAAGAGCACATGTATATTTCATGTGCAAGGGGCCTTTGATTTGAAAACAGCCCAAAGTTAATCTTTATCTGCCACTGGCAAAATGTATTTTCTTTGAATGTGGGTTTCAATGCTGCTTTAATGAATACGAGTTTCAAGGGCAGAGCAGTTTTAATGCTAAGTCTGTTTTCATTGTGAGACTGCATTGCTTTGTTTAGCAGATGTCTTAGTGTTTGTGCTGTAAAATGCAAAATAAAACTTTCAAACAAAGTCCAAATCATCATAGATGTAAATCAGTATGCACATTAGTGTTTATGGTAAATGGGGTGAAATAGCCAAGTAATGGTTCATTGCAATGGCTGCAGGAGGAGGCTCCATTTGACCATGATTTTGTGAGGAGGAAGGGCGGCAAACTCAAAGACAGCCCCAGCTGAACTATACCTCCCAACTGTCCAGATTTTCACAGAATTAATAGATTTTTGTTTCTTATTTTTGGTTTGTTCCTCATAAGTTTTTTTGTGGTTTTCTGGCAAATCATTTAGGAATTAAGTCACTAAATAATCACAGACACTGAGTTTCAGACTTCATAACCTTTAGAAAAATGCATGCTAAAGTAAGACCTGTTATTCTATCAACTGCCTCAGTTTATACAAGAGCAATTTTTAGTACTGTTTATATGTCTCCACAATATATATGGCCTTGTCCAGATTTATTGCATTAACAGGTTGAGAGGTGCATGCAAATAAATTGCTTTATAGAATTAGGCATAGCCAAACATTTCAACTGTCCCCGATTTTGGTTCAAAATGTTGCTCTTCCCCTAATAATCGCTCTGCAAAATAGCAATTTTGGAAGAAAACGTGGAGGGTTTGCAATTAAGAAATAACTGTAATAATCAGAGTTATAGATTACTTTTATTTCAGAAATGAATGTAGATTCTTTTATTTTGTCAGCTGCTCAAGTTAGCAGTACTAATATTAAAAAAGTGTCCCTTCTTTGACAGGTTCCCAGCTATATTGTGTGGCTATTTTATATTTTTGCATCACATTTTTAGTCCATTTTTCATAAAATTGAGGGGTTTTTTTTGGCAAATTAGTGGCAAATCATTAAAGACTGAAGTTAGAAAATAATGACACTTGAGTTTCAGATTTCATACCCTTCAGAAAATTTATACTAATTCAAGACCTACTATTCTATTATCTTTCTAGGTTTATAAGAGCAACATTTAAAAACTGTCCTTATTTTTGGGCCTTTGTCCCACTTCTTTATATGGCTCTTTCCATATTTATTGTTCTGAGGTTGAGAGGTATGACAAATGTGTCACAGCCATCACAGTCAGCCAGAGACATT
Organism: Protopterus annectens; assembly: GCF_019279795.1. Lineage (NCBI taxonomy): Eukaryota > Metazoa > Chordata > Ceratodontiformes > Protopteridae > Protopterus > Protopterus annectens. The sequence goes on along the minus strand of NC_056726.1, from coordinate 550,365,790 downwards.
TCAAATAATGACATACTTGTTGCACCTCACTCCCCCATGTAGTGACTCTGGATGTGTCCAAGCAAGGCAAGGAGCACTTATGAAGTGTAAATGTGCAGAGTATCCCCCCATCCAAGGTAGATACAAGTACTACAGTGGCTTTTCATCTGTCCTTGATTTTGCAGAATGTTCTGGTTTCTGTCATATTTTTATACTGTTGACTTATGCTTATTATTACTCAGAAAGTGCCTGCTGCTCTGTGTTTAAGTAGCAATGCTTTAATGACCATCAGGTAAGCTTGTCTGAGATCGTAAGATGCATGTAAGCTTTAATAAGCATACTGTTAAAAAATTACCAACATTGAAAGCCTTTCTGTTGTTGCCATGTAGAGAATACTTAACTAGATAATGTATAAGCCTCCAGTATTGAAATGCATATGACAGTATTTGTAATAAATGACAGGATTACATTATTTTAAGAAGCTCATTACACTTGTTGGAGACTTCCAGTCATCTCTACAGGCTTTACCCATAAACTACACAGAATGCCAATCTATCATGTGTGGTCCATGACCTGTATTGTAATCCTGTAAGCAATGTATCTTGAGCTTGTTTTTTGTTTGCTTTTCATTTTTTACTTTGATCATGTTTTCCCCATGAAACAAATAGATAGTTGTCAGGCAGCAGGACTTTTTTGGATAAGAAACATTTCTACAAGTGGGTGTATCACAGTGATTGCTACTTTCAGCATGTTACTTGGTACTTTAATAAAGCTGAATATAAATTATAATTAGAACTGCAGTGCAAGGAGAAGTGGTTTGAGTTGAGTGCTGCTTGTTTTTCTTATACTTGATTCTGACTGGCATTCCAGTAATGTATTTAAAAAGTAATTTATTTTTTCATGCCTCACAACCTTTTTGTTTCCATCTAGATATTAAGTAAGCTGTCATGCAGCCAATGCATTGAAATATTTTTTTTCTTCTAAACTTCATTTTTTTGGCACCCAGGGCAGCGTATTTAATTAAAGTTAGTTTTTGTGGTTTTGAGCATAGCTCCTCCCCTTTCTAGTTGGCCACACCCCTTCCCATTGACCCCACCCATTCAGCTGTCTCCTGCAGCCCCCCTTTGATTTGAAGTCACCAGTCACCACTGGATTAAAGGCTGCATGTTAGTAATGACTTTTACAATGTAGAACTAGGTTTGATCCCTCCAAGAAGTCACTAAACCAGATGGTGCTTAACAACACACACATGTATAAAGATGTGTCTTTCTATTTTTTTTACCTGACTAACAAATAAATACATAAATGTCTTGCTTTGTATTGGATTTCTGTACCAAACTACTTAACTGCCACTTAATGACAGAAAACTTAAAATGTACAATTACAGGTATTAAATGACTACATTTAAAACTGACTGCTGACAGCAAGTATTTTTCAGCCTTTAAAGTGCTTCTTACTTTCGATCAATTAATAATGTTTCATTACAGGTACTTTCTATTCCTGTATGTTCCTGCATATGGCATGACATATGATAAAACTGTTTATGCAAAGTATTCTGATTAATTTAAGTAAATTATTGATTTACATATTTTATAGCTACTGCATAGAAAAAATGAATCAGTCTATCACACTGACAAGCTAGCTTGAAAACTGACTTACCTCACTATTTCTTTGGTTAATTGGGCACTGATCAGTTGAGATGGCTATACTACTTTTACTAAATTAAATAGCAGTTCATTAAAATACTAATAGATTAGAGAGGATTGTGCATAGAGGTTATAACACAAATGGCTAATGGTGGCAGCACTTCTTATGTGTATTTGTAAAACAGGCTTATTGTGTGCTGTAATACATGGATTTCACAGCCGAGGAATGGTTTAGTAAGTTAATCCTGCATTCCTGGGTATCAAGAAGAAAGCAATGAAGATATGCAATCTTACGAAGCTGGAAGCCTTGTCAGATGATTCATAAGATGTTCATCTTACGTGCTGAAGAGTGTCGCGCTGTAGTCACTATTCTCATCTGTTGTGTGCAGCGAGGGAAGGGGTTACTGTCCATCAGAAATCATACCCAAACACCATTGCTATGGATTGTCCTGCATGCATTTAAACATATGCTGCCATGTTGTGGTTAATCTCGATCAGCAATTTGTTACTTGCATTTGAGATACAGTTTCAGAGTGGGGGCCATGGTCATCGCAGATGGCGCAATGAAAATGTGCACCTAAATGGGATTAGGAAAAACTTAAGTAGACATTTGTTAAGTCACTTTTTTATTTGTTACTGAACTGGTTCATTTGTTAGACTGTTGTCATTTGTGTCTCAGACCACAGTATATATCTGTATCTATATCTATATCTATAGCTATATCTATATCTATATCTGTATCTATATCTATATCTATATCTATATCTATATATATATCTATAGCTATAGCTATATCTATATCTATATATGTATCTATATCTATATCTATATATATATCTATATCTATAGCTATAGCTATAGCTATATCTATATCTGTATCTGTATCTATATCTATATCTATAGCTATAG